>NC_051218.1:1417500-1597500 GCF_015220715.1 Pygocentrus nattereri
AATGTCGTCTAAACTGGAGAGCACACGAAATATTCCTACTAGAAAAAAACAGCATAGACCAGCATGGTGGGTCACCAGCAAAACCAGGAGATGTTGTGTGGTGTTGTGGAATGCTGGTCAACCAGCATGACCAGGCTGGGTGAATGACAGCAGCACCAGGCTAGCACAGGCCAGCTTAGACCAGCTTAGACTAACCTAGACCAGCATGGAATGCGTGCTGTTTTAACAAACGTAATGCAGCTCATCAAAACATTGGTCAGATATGTTGGAGCAGGCCTGTTCACTTCAGGACTGGACTCTGAAACTTCTAGTGTAACGGCTACCTGTTCAAAAAACGGGCGCATCACTTAGCAGACGTAAGACGTAAAGCAATGAGTGAGCAAAAAATCTCATTTAAACACCACGTAGTCGATCTGCCAAGACACGTTTGGTGCCTGAAGTCGGCTTCTTAACTTTTGCTCTGAGCTACACTCACTGGCCACTTTATTAGGCATGTAGAGGTGGTCAAGACGACTTGCTGAAGTGCAGGCCGAGCATCAGAACGGGGAAGAAAGGGGATTTAAGGGGCTTTGAACGTGGCGTGGTTGTTGGTGCCAGACGGGCTGGTCTGAGTATTTCAGAAACTGCTGATCTACTGGGATTTTCACACACAACCATCTCTAGGGTTCACAGAGAACGGTCCGAAAAAGAGGAAATATCCAGTGAGCGGTCAGTTGTGTGGATGAAAATGCCTTGTTGATGTGAGAGGTCAGAGGAGAATGGGCAGACTGGTTCCAGATGATAGAAAGACAACAGGAACTCAAATAACCAACCAGAATCTCTGAGGAACGTTTCCAGCACCTTGTTGAAAGTCTGACACGAAGAATTAAAGCAGTTCTGAAGGCAAAAGGGGGTCCAACCTTTTACTAGCAAGGTGTAAGGTGTACCTAATAAAGTGGCCGGTGAGTGTATGAAAAGTATCTAAAGCTAAAGTATCTAAGGAGTAGTTGAAGCTTTTAGTCATTTGTTAGCATTGTGCTAACTGCAGGCATAAATCATCACACACTTGCCTCAAACTAATGATGTTACTTCTACAGTAGCCTCATAACGTCAGCGCACAACTAAAGAAGCAAACCTCAGACAGCGATCCTGCCTTAGCTGAGGCACTACGGTTGAAGTGAAGGGGAAATTTAGGTAACTTGTAATTTCCTCTTGGTGTCCAGTTTGTAGATGGTCTGGTATCCATCATCCCAGGCGTAGACTTGCTTCTCTTTGGGGTGGTAGTGCATGCCCGAGTGACTGGTGTAGCGCTTCGGGAAGAAAATCACTGGCATCTCCTCAGTCAATAGGGTATCATGGATGTCGAACAAGCATTTTACGCTGGAGCGCCCTCCAGAGTGTGAGTTGTAGACCACGTACATGGTTCCGCAGATTATGAAGGCCCCTTCAGCATTGTGACTTTTGCAGCTAGTGTCCCAGGTGTGTTCCACAGCTAGGCTGTTGGAGTCCAGCTTGGTGACTACCAGGTTCCCTCCAAAGTCCGGGTCAGCATGGATGGCCCACAGACCCAGCTCGTCCACGGCCAGGTCCAGCAGAGTGTGAGAGGAGAGGCTGTAAGTGGGCATGCGGCCTGCGCCGGGCAGCAGCATACGGTCAGTCACTGTGCGGTTGAGGAGGTGCACCTTCAGCACTTCGTTTCGTGTGTTAGCGTGGTGGTAGTACATAAAGCCGTTGTAGACCACGTGGCCCGTCCCCTGCCAGGCCAGAGGCAGTGAGATGATCTCGGCCTTTCTGGTCCAGTTGGTGTCCGTGAAGGCCTTCAGAGAGACGAACTCCAACAGTGTGCTGTTTCTGGAGCCACTGAAGAAGTAGATCCTGGAGGAGCCTTTGGTGGAATCTTTCATCCAGGAGCCGGTCAGATCGCCTGCTTTCTTGACGATTTTCTGGGACTTGATGCCAGAGAGATGAGTGCTGCAATCTGAGCAAAAATGAAAGTAAATACAGGAGAAGCTTATTTAAATGACTGATAAGATAAGAGATACTTTTAAAATCCCACAAACGGGGAAATTCCACCTCCACATTTAACCCATCCGTGAAGTGAAACACCACACACACACACTAGGGGGCAGTGAGCACACTTGCCCGGAGCGGTGGGCAGCTCTATCCACGGCGCCCGGGCAGCTGTTGGGGGTTAGGTGTCTTGCTCAAGGACACCTCAGTCATGGACTGTCGGCTCTGGGGATCAAACCGGCGACCTTCTTCAGTTTCTAAACTTGAAAATTAACGGTCAGACACATGGACAGGAGGACACAAGGGGGGCTTGCTCTCGGACGGCCCCTTTGGTGCAGTACAGACTGCCTGTGGAGAATTCTCCTCAGCAATCTTTTTAAAGCATACATTAGGCCATAACCTATGGGGTGTTAATTATTGTAATAAATAAATAAATAAACAAAAAACAAACTTTGTCAAACTCTGTAGAGCTCTTGTACTGTAACAAGTATGAATTCATTTTATTATATACAGTATTTACTGTCTATTGTCTGTGTATTGTATTGGCTATTTATTGGTTATTGTTTTGTATTATTTTAGGTATACGTACTGTCACCTTACTAGTCCAAGTGCACTCATGTCTTTGTCTCAGTGTTGGTGCACCAGAAAAGTGGCCTGAACGTGTTTCATTATACTGTAACTTCCTTATACACTATATTGCCAAAAGTTAGGGTCGACATCCCATTCTTAATCCATAGGGTTTAATATGATGTCAGCCCACCCTTTGCTGCGGTAACAGCTTCAACTCTTCTGGGAAGGCTTTCCACAAGGGTTAGGAGTGTTTATGGGAATTTCTGACCGTTCTTCCAGAAGCGCATTTGTGAGGTCAGACACTGATGTTGGACGAGAAGGTCTGGCTCACAGTCTCCACTCTAATTCATCCCAAAGGTGTTCTGTGGGGTTGAGGTCAGGACTCTGTGCAGGCCAGTCAAGTTCTTACACACCAAACCTGCTCATCTGTGTCTTTATGGACCTGCTTTGTGCACTGGTGTGCAGTCTTGTTGGAGCAGGAAGGGGCCGTCCCCAAACTGTTCCCACAAAGTTGGGAGCGTGAAATTGTCCAAATCTCTTGGTGCTGAAGCTTTAAGAGTTCCTTTCACTGGAACTAAGAGTTCCTTTCACTGGAACTAAGGGGCCGAGCCCAACTCCTGAAAAACAGCCCCACACCATGATCCCCCTCCACCAAACTTTACACTCGGCACAATGCAGTCAGACAGGTACCGTCTCCTGGCAACCGCCAAACCCAGACTCATCCATTGGATTTCCAGATGGAGAAGCGTGATTGGTCACTCCAGAGAACTCGTCTCCACTGCTCTGGAGTCCAGTGGCGGCACTTTACTCCACTGCATTCCACGCTTTGCATTGCGCTTGGTGATGTAAGGCTTGGATGCAGCTGCTCGGCCATGGAAACCCATTCCATGAAGCTCTCTACGCTGTTCTTGAGCTGATCTGAGGGCCACATGAAGTTTGGAGGTCTGTAGTGATGGACTCTGCAGAAAGTCGGTGATCTCTGCGCACTATGCCCCTCAGCATCCGCTGACCGCTCTGTCATTTTACGTGACCTGTGGCCATGGAAGTAATTGAAGTGATTTGAATTGAATTAAACTGAATAACTCCATGATTTTACATGCTGGTGCCTGAGTTCAAATCCCTGCATAGCTAATATTGGGCCTCATTCGCCAACTGTTCTTCAAAAAAGTTTCTTTTCAAAATCCAATTATCTAGTTTTTAGATTTTGATTTTCATCCAGTGTTTATTTGGGATTTGTTTGTAGGTAAGAACAGAGTCTACACAAACTCAAGAGCACAAAGGTGTGAGCAATTCTGTGGTTTAAAAACACATTATGATTCTGACGTAGACATTTAAGAACAAACTAAGGAAAGTATTTGGGAATGAGGCCCAATGTTGGTTCTTTATGGCTCCATTTGGAAAAACATTTTAACGTTTAGTTTTAACTGAAACATGATTACACTGTATCTCTGGTAAGAGTGATTGCAATGTAATGTACACCAATCAGGAATACCATCATGACCACCTCCTCGTTTCTAAGCTCACTGTCCATCTTATCAGCTCCACTTACTGTATAGCTGCACTCTGTAGTTCTACAGTTACAGACTGTAGTCCATCTGTTTCTCTGATACTCTGTTACCCTGTTCTTCAGTGGGCAGGACCCCCATGGACCCTCACAGAGCAGGTACTGTTTGGGTGGTGGGTCATTCTCAGCACTGCAGTAACACTGACGTGGTGGTGGTGTGTTAGTGTGTGTTGCGCTGGTCTGAGTGGATCAGACAGAGCAGTGCTGCTGGAGTTTTAAACACTGTGTCCATTCACTGTCCACTCTATTAGACACTCCTACCTCGTCCGTCCACCTTATAGATGTAAAGTCAGAGATGATAGCTCATCTACCGCTGCACAGTTTGTGTTGGTCATTCATTGCCTTTTTCCCTTTGACCCCCTGCGGAAAACTTTCAGTGCACAGGCCTGTGAACAGTTATTCCTAAATAGAAACAACAGAATCGTGAACATAGTCTGTAGCATCCATAAGCCTGCGTGAGTGTGTGCACACGGAGGGGAGGTGGAATTCACCATCACCTGCTGTCTAAAGTGGCTGCTGGCTGCATTCAGCTACACCAGTGGTGTCCAACCTTATCCTAAAAGGGCCAGTGTGACTGCAGGTTTTCATTCTAAATGAGCAAGAGCACACATGATCCTGCTAGTCTGACCTATTGCTCAGTCTTCAAACAACTGATCATGAGTTTCTGCTTCGACAGGAAGAAAACCTGCAGCCGCACTGGCTTGACTGGACACCCCTGAGCTACATGCTGAAGTTGTGAAGTTCACAGTAGATCACACTGCGCCCCAAACCACACTGAATAGTCCGTGCCACCTTAATGAGTGGTTTAAGAATATATTTATGGGAATTATTTGGGTGACTATTGGCTTCTAGTGTTTGTTAGCAACATTAACACACAACAAAAGAAGACTCCAAACATGTCTTGGCTGAAGGACTACATTTACATTTACAGCATCTGGCTGACGCTCTGATCCAGAGCGACTTAAAATTTGATCATTTTACAGGGAGGCCAAGGTGGTGTTGGGAGTCTCGCCCAAGGACTCTTACTGGTGTAGTGTAGGGTGTTTACCCAGGTGGGGATTGAACCCCAGTCTACGGTGTAGAAGGCAGAGGTGTTACCCACTACACTATCCCAACCAACTACCCCAGGCCTACACCTGGGGTAAGTGGAAAATTGTATAAATTTGATTTTATTCCCACTCAAGACAAAATGTACTTGAATCAGTTCTATAGGTTCATAAGATGATGGTTGTGTTGCTTAAAACATGCATCTGACATGAGTGAAGTCCTTCATCTGATCTGCAGGAGGAGCTGAGGGCCTGAACTGACAGCAGAGTATTAGTTAAACATTGATTACCTTTGCCCTGTGTGACGGCAACTTTCTTCTTCAGCTGAGCTTCTTTCACCTCTTGCTCTATCACGGATTCTGCTATCTCCACGTCGGACGAGTCTGGGATTTTGTTCTGCAGGTACTCCACATCTCTCTCCACACGGTCCACCCGCAAGGCCAGATTGTCCACGTGACCTTGGATCTCAGACTTAAGCACGTTTACGCTGCGAATCTGTCCGCGCATCTCAGAGGACATGTCATACACTTTCTGGTTGAAGCTCTGGAGGTCCTGATCACACCTGTTAAGACGTTCCTGTCCCAAAGGAGTGAGCAATAAATACGCTTTAGTTCAGTGTCTTTTCTTAGTTCACGTTTTAATGCACAATTTGTGTTAACTGTCCTCTAGACCTTCATCAGTGGTCTGTTTCAGATCTCACAGTTTCTAATAATGTGGGAAATGAGTGGAAGTACAAGGTACTGTAGTTGTTTCTAATAAAGTGGCCAGTGAGTGGAAGCACGAGGTAGGAGTTCCTAATAAAGTGGCCAGTGAGTGGAGGTGGAAAGTAGGGGTTTCTAATAAAGTGACCAGTGAATGGAAACACAAGGTATTTGTTTCTAATAAAGTGACCAGAGAGTGGAAGCATGAGGTAGGAGTTCCTAATAAAGTGGCCAGTGAGTGGAAGTACAAGGTAGGTGCTTCTAATAAAGTGGCCACTAAGCGGAGGTGGAAAGTAGGGGTTTCTTATAAAGTGGCCAGAGAGTGGAAGTGCAAGATAGGAGTTTCTAATAAAGTGGCCAGTATGTGGAGGTGGAAAGTAGGGGTTTCTAATAAAGTGGCCAGTGAATGGAAACACAAGGTAGTTGTTTCTAATAAAGTGGCCAGTGAGTGGAAGCACAAGGTAGGTGTTTCTAATAAAGTGGCCACTAAGCGGAGGTGGAAAGTAGGGGTTTCTTATAAAGTGGGCAGAGAGTGGAAGCACGAGGTAGGAGTTCCTAATAAAGTGGCCAGTGAGTGGAAGTACAAGGTAGGTGTTTCTAATAAAGTGGCCAGTGAGTGGAAGCACAAGGTAGGGGTTTCTAATAAAGTGGCCACTAAGCGGAGGTGGAAAGTAGGGGTTTCTTATAAAGTGGCCAGAGAGTGGAAGTGCAAGATAGGAGTTTCTAATAAAGTGGCCAGTATGTGGAGGTGGAAAGTAGGGGTTTCTAATAAAGTGGCCAGTGAATGGAAACACAAGGTAGTTGTTTCTAATAAAGTGACCAGAGAGTGGAAGCACGAGGTGGGTGTTCCTAATAAAGAAGCCAATGACTGGAAGTAAAAGGCGGGAGTTTCTAATGAAGTGGCCAGTAAGGTAAAGCCTAAGATAACAAAGTGGCCACAAAGTGGAAATACAAGGAAGGAGTTTCCAATAAAGTGGCCAGTTAGTAGAAGTACACGGTAGGAATTTCTAGTAATGTAGCCAGTGAATGGAAACACAAGGTAGTCGTTTCTAATAAAGTGGATGATTAATATATATCTATATATATATATAAAGCACTTGCATGTAAAATGGAAATGAACAAAAGCTTTTTAAGTTATTAAGACACCTCAAATCCCGAAGGAAACATTTCATCATGTAAGGTAACTGGATTTAAAACTGAAGCTGGAGCAAATTTAGCTACAGGTTTGCTCCCACTGAAAATCTGAATGTGCTCTGGCTGAAAAAACAGACGCTCACATGTGTCAGAATCTCTTACCTCCAGCTCCTGGAGTCGCCTCTGAAAGTATTGCATCATGAACACATCCTGGGTCGTTCTTTGAGCTTGTCCAGTGCCCAGGGGCAGCAGCAGCAGGGGTAGGAGTTTCCAAAGCATTCTGCTCATCTAACCTTTTTCTTCCAATCACTTTTCTAAGCGCTGATAATTAGGAGAAGTTCTGCGCCATCCAAGTGCCTGACACAAGAAGAGTCTGCTGAAATTCCGGAGGCATCTGGTTGTTTGTTATTCCACGCTTTGCAGTTTCTGGGACTCGGTCCGAATGATCTTCAGAGGCAGGTCCTTACAGGCTGTCGCTGTGTGTGGAGCCTTAATCGTCTCCAGATGTCCTGACACGTCCCCACACTGTAGAAGATCATTACCACAGATCACATTATACATTAAAAATGTTAAGATCATGCATCTGCCGTGGTTTAAAAGGCAGCAAATTCAGGAATTTTGGTTTACAGAGCAGAAAAAGTAAGAGACGCACATTAAGGAGTGGAGAATGGAGACCAAACAGGAGGAGCTGTGGCAGGGAATGGTCAGACAGAGGCTTTTTGAGAATTGGGTCAGCCTGTCTTCTGGACTGTCTTGCTTTTCCTTGGCCATAAACTCAGAGAACTTCTTATTCGAATTTTCCGTTCCACCTTAAATATTGCAGGAGTTACATTCTTCGGCCAGAATGTTACTGCTGCACTGTTTGAGGTGCAACCTGAGCTTCGTCCACAAACAAAACCAGGCCCAACCAACAGTAAGAGCACCAATACGTGTTGCAGTGATACTGAATGTGGGAAAATATGTTATTAAACTGCTGGTGAAGTTTTAGGGTTTTAGGTTTCTGGGTTTCTAGGTTGCTGTCTTCACCCAAATAGTTTATTCTCAGCAGAGCAGCCTTTGCTTTTGATATTTATTTTAGAAATTCTCACCAGTAGAGGGTAGCACACTGCAAAACCAGTCCAGTCCAAAAGAAAAAAAAATCTAGGCTATGAAATGTGTCCAAAAAATACAGTCTTCCGACGGCACTGTTCTCTGGTACAGTGTCAGCGCAAATTAGACACGTGCTGTCTTCCACATTATTGATTCAAAAAAGATTGAATTATTCACTTTGTTTTGGATTATGCACATGAAATAACGCATGTGATGATCTGCATTATGCACCCAAAACTCAGTAACACTGTAATGCATGTAAAACGAATTCATTCCAAAAACTGAATATCAAAAATACTCATTATTCATTTTACATGAACCAGCGCATCAAACTTTCCTTACTGCATTATGACAGGATGCTGCATATGAGCAACGCTTACGATCTCAAAGCTGAGTCAGTGGCTGGAGAGCAGTTGACCCCATGATGAGCGCGAGCCTGTTTACGCAGGACACTCTACACCACTAACAGCAAGTGGCAGCTCAGCTGTAAATAGTGTAGTGATGTCTGTGGCCCAATTCAGTCATCACACCAGCCTCATAATGCAACTGAGCCAAAGTGCTCCTAAAAGAGTATGCATAGTGCACAGACACTTTGGGTTAAGATCATGTGCTAGAACCGCTGAGAAATTGAGTGTGTGGCATTGCACTCAGGCCAAAATGAGCCATCACATATACACACACACCCTATCTAAGCCGCTTCTCCTTCTGGGTCACGAGGTGTGCTGACACTGGGTGAAAGGCAGGATACACTCTAGACAGGTCTCCAGTCCATCTATACACATTCACACCAAGGGGCAATTTATCATGTCCAAACAACCTGACTGCATGTCTTTGGACTGTGGGAAGAAACTGGAGAACCTGGAGGAACCCACGCAGACCTGCGGAGAACATGGAAACTCCACAAAGAGGGGACGCTGGTTACCCGGCTGGGGAATCAAACCCAACTGCTATGACCAAAGATGTTTGACCAATAAAAAAAACTTTGTTGGAACCAATAATGTTTGATCAGTGAAGAACTTCATTGTGACCAGTGATGACTGAAAAATGACCAATTTCATTGTGCCCAATGATGGCTGACCAATATTAGTTGGCCAACAAAAGCTTTGTTGTGACCAGTAGTGCTTGACCACTGAAAAGCTTCATTGTGACCACTGATCGTTGACCAATGAACTTTGGTTCACCAACACTGTCAGAAGCTAATATTCAGCAAAAAACTTCATTGCGACCAGTGATGACTGAAAAATGAGTGTTGGGTGACCAATGCAAAACCTAGTCATGACCAATGATGACTGTCCAATGAGAAATTTCATTGTGCCCAATGATGGTGAACCAATAGAAAGTGGTGTCATGCCCAATATTAGTTGGCCAACCAAAGCTTTATTTTGGCCAGTAATGCTTGACCAGTGAAAAGTGTTGGTTGACCAATTAAAAAAATCTTTTAATGACCAGAAATAATTCAACAATGAAAAAAAAATCCTTGTTACGGTCAACAAAGGTTGACAAATGAGGAGCTTCTTTACGACCAGTAATGCCTGCCAAAGTCTTCAGGCAGGTGATTCAGTGGACAGTTCTGTTGGAAGATTCATAAATTGGTTATGTCAGACTGAATCCCTGAGCCACTGTCCTACATGAGCCTACTGTACTCTCTGCCTGTCCACTGCACCGTGCAGTAGAGCACGATGCAAAAGCACTAGAATCCCACCGGGATGCCTAATAAGTGAACCGTGATATTGAATTTACACTGTGTTCCCGTATTAGCGCTGTACTCATGTTGTCTGTAGAGATGTTCGGTTACCACCTCAGTGTGAAGCTCCTACAGGCCTGTGTGTTCGACGCTGTGATGAGACCGATGATGGCCCAGTATCATGCAGTTTGTGCCAACATGAGGTTTGGAAATGTGTGCATTTTTAAAGCTTGATGTTGATTCCTTCTGATGTGATGGCCTTCTCTACCTCTTGCTAACTCTCAGAAGGAGAGCAGCTCTGTCTAATGGTGGTCCTTCACCCACTGGGATGTGCATATTGATGCACTGTGCTGAGCTGAAGTGACTAAAACTAATGGCTTATGTGACGTTCTCAATACAAAGAAAGGCATGAATGCAAAGTACTGTACTGTAGGCATGGTTTCTGCATCCTCTGGCGAAGAAAGACAGGCATCTCCATCAATTTAGGCCATTCATAGTCCCTGGTGGTCTCTTCAGAGTGCTGACGCATTTGCATATTTGCCCTCACATCGTTGTTTTGTGAAAATTCTTGCCTTATTCTGTGTGGAATAGCGTTTTCTTAACTTTACTAGAAGTTTAACATCTCTTAAAGTATTCGCTCGTCAGCCTTCTCACGCTTATGGAGTGACATCCCATTCTTAATCCATAGGGTTTAACATGTTGACCCACCCATTGCAGCTATAACAGCTTCAACTCTTCTGGGAAGGCTTTCCACAAGGGTTAGGAGTGTGTTTATGGGAATTTCTGGCCGTTCCTCCAGAAGCTCATTTGTGAGGTCAGACACTGATGTTGGACGAGAAGGCCTGGCTCACAGTCTCCGCTCTAATTCATCCCAAAGGTGTTCTATGGGGTTGAGGTCAGGACTCTGTGCAGGCCAGTCAAGTTCTTCCACACCAAACTGGCTCATCCACGTCTTTATGGACCTGCTTTGTGCACTGGTGTGCAGTCACGTTGGAACAGGAAGGGGCCGTAACCAAACTGTTCCCACAAAGTGCACTATGCCCCTCAGCATCCGCTGACCGCTCTGTCATTTTACTTGGCCGACCACTTTGTGGCTGAGTTGCTGTCGTTCCCAATCGCTTCCACTTTGTTATAATCCCACTGACAGCTGACTGTGGAATATTTAGTAGTGAGGAAATTTCACGACTGGACTTGCTGCACAGGTGGCGTCCGATCACGGCACCACGCTGGAATTCACTGAGCTCCTGAGAGCGACCCATTCTTTCACTAATGTCTGTAGAAGCAGTCTGCAGGCCTAGGGGCTCGGCTTTATACACCTGTGGCCGTGGAAGTGACCGGAACACCTGAAATCAATGATTTGCCTGACTTCTTGTCATTTCAGTGCAAATGTGCTCAGTAATGACAAGATTGGAATTCATCATGTAGCATTCATTAATGGACAACAGCTTGCCTGCTTTGCGAGTTAATCAAACATTTTCCACATTTTAACTGGAATTTGACAGTTTAGACGAATAACAATCACAGCATTAATGAGTCCAATAAGGGAGCAGGGTGGAGGCATGTGCCATAACGTTAGAATCACACTGAGGGTGTAGTTTGGCTCCTATACCTGGTTGGAATCCACTCTCGAGCACCTGCACATGAACGATCAAGCCCGAACCTGAGGTTTTCCCTCATATAGCTGTACACACAGCATGCCTTCCTTTATGAGATCCAGCAGGCTGTAATCTGCATAGACCAACAGCGGCACTACGACAGCTCTGCTGATGTCTGCATTCTCTCTAAAAGCATCCTCAGACACTCTCCAGCTTTAGTGAAAGTTTCCACAGATAGATGTTTCTGTTTCTGATCCTTTGTAAGCATCTTTCAGTAATGTATGTGCCCTTTAACCCTCTGGGGTCTGAGGGCATTTTCTCAATTTCTTCTTAAATTCACCATTAAAGGCTCTTGCTCATAACATGATACTGATATACTGCAACTTCAGCAGCTGTAAACTTTTTAAAGGATGTTTTTTCTTAATAAGGCATTGGGATGAGATCCTAATGATTTAGTAAGGCGTGGCAATGAGACCATGCCCGGCTAAGTTGTGGCCATGCATTATGATCTCATTCCCATGCCTTACTAAGTCGTGCCCACTATTTAATTACCATGTTCCCACGCTTGATTAAGGCATGGGACTTTTACCCAATATTCTCCCCAAGTCAGTCGTCTCCAGTTCCACCCGCTAATTCGGACTCCCCCCAATCACACAATACTACCAAGGCTTTTTTGAACCGCAGCTCACGCAGCCCAATTGGACAGCCGAACGCACTCGGACGAAAACACCGAACGCCAGATCTGTTACGTCAGCTGACAGACGCCTGCACTGACAAGCATCCCGTTGAGTGATGTGGGGACAAGGGGGGCCCGAATTTAGTAATACATACTAAATTTGGTACATAGATAGTTATGATAGTTATGATAGTTATGATAGTTATGCCAAGAGTCAGACAAATTAGTCAGCTATAATGCAAATATATTAAATGTTATGGGATTCTAAGTAAAATAGCTCTAAGCTAATGCTGTTGCACATTAACATTTTTGACCATTCCAGATTAGACATGGATTTGAAGCTTGCAATTAGACATTCCATAAGTTTTATTTGAAGCTTTACAAGTTTCCAAGTTTTATAATGGCTATATCAATAAAGAGTCCTGCCATAGAGCTCATGTTGTTCCCAACAACTAACTGAAACCTTGCTAGACGACAGCTTGTATTCACAGTCAGTGGCATATCTGGAACTTCCAGAAGACCTAGAGTGATGTTGCTTTCTCTTCTGTGATTGGTTGCTTCCTTATTGTGTTAGTAGTTCATCTGAACTATAAGGCCTTCAGTTCAGCTCCTGAAGTCCTGACCAATGGGACGGCTAGCTTGGCTGTATCTACTAAGATACGACAGAGAAAAAAAATTCCAGATTGGACAATTTTCCATTGGGTATTCCTAGATTACTACAATACTTGCAGAGTCTAAATACAACAAGCATGATGATGATTAAATAAAAATGAGCTAAAAATCTCTGAAGGTCTCGAAGGCCCTGAGGGTTCCCGTTTGAATGCTAATGTACGAAGATGCCAAGATCCCGGGACACTGTGTCCAGTAATTGAATTCCTTTTTCCAGGATAGAGGACCAAAATCCAGGGTGATACAGGAAAACCTTGGACAAGTGGAAACACTAACTTATGAACACAAAGGTCAAGTTACTGTACACACTTTTGACAGTTTCAGTGCTCAACATGCTATAAGTGAGAAGTAATTATAATCAAATGACTGACTTTGGTTAGTAGTGAGTTGTTTTTCTACTTTAATTTAACAATCCAGTGAGCATTTCTTTCATTTGGCCCCGAAAATGTCGTAATACTGTGTAATACTCTTCTGTCCTTTTTGGATCTCTTAATCAACCTGCTTGTTATTTTGTCTGCTTGTTTGAACAGTCTTGTTTAGCACTTGTTTCGGCGTGTGGTAAAGAACACACTGCGAGAACAGAAAGCTCAGATCCTTGCCTCAGAGCTCACGCTGTATTTGAGCGAGAAAATTAATCACAGCTGAAGCTTCCTGTCTGGTACCTTGGGGCGCGGTGGGAAAGCAAACGCTCCACTTTCTCCTCTTTCATTAGCGTTTGAATATTCATGCTGTACATTGATGCCAGCGTCACTAACACACATCAGAGAAGCTTTCTGCGCATGTTACAGCATTTTCTTCCATTATTTCCAAAACTCGTGATTCCAGAAGGTCCCAGATTTACATGCTGGAGCTCCCTTGGTTCAGTGCTTTATGGAGGCATGACTTTATCTTATGTAAGGTGCACTTTTACCACAACTTCAAACGGATGGTAAACTCTTTATGTGGAGAACGTCCAGAGACCAGACGTCTGTGAAAATCTCATTTTATTATATTAAAACATCACAGCACAGAACGTCTCAGTGCTGCCGTCATATTTCTCAGTGATTTCAAACTCCAATTATGGGACTTTCAAACAGTGTCTCATGTATGTCCATGATGTCAATGAGGGCGAATGGCTTCACTCAGCCAATGCACTGAACACTGCTACTGAGTGCTCATTGCAAACCAATCAGCACTCAGTAGGAGTAACACTAACCAATCAGCTCTCAGTAGCAGTAACGCTAACCAATCAGCTCTCAGTAGCAGTAACGCTAACCAATCAGCTCTCAGTAGCAGTAACACTGACCAATCAGCTCTCAGTAGCAGTAACGCTAACCAATCAGCTCTCAGTAGCAGTAACACTGACCAATCAGCTCTCAGTAGCAGTAACACTGACCAATCAGCTCTCAGTAGCAGTAACACTAACCAATCAGCTCTCAGTAGCAGTAACGCTAACCCATCAGCTCTCAGTAGCAGTAATGCTAACCAATCAGCTCTCAGTAGCAGTAACACTAACCAATCAGCTCTCAGTAGCAGTAACACTGACCAATCAGCTCTCAGTAGCAGTAATACTGACCAATCAGCTCTCAGTAGCAGTAATACTGACCAATCAGCTCTCAGTAGCAGTAATGCTAACCAATCAGCTCTCAGTAGCAGTAATGCTAACCAATCAGCTCTCAGTAGCAGTAACGCTAACCAATCAGCTCTCAGTAGCAGTAACGCTAACCAATCAGCTCTCAGTAGCAGTAACGCTAACCAATCAGCTCTCAGTAGCAGTAACGCTAACCAATCAGCTCTCAGTAGCAGTAACTCTAACCAATCAGCTCTCAGTAGCAGTAACACTAACCAATCAGCTCTCAGTAGCAGTAACACTAACCAATCAGCTCTCAGTAGCAGTAACACTAACCAATCAGCTCTCAGTAGCAGTAATGCTAACCAATCAGCTCTCAGTAGCAGTAACGCTAACCAATCAGCTCTCAGTAGCAGTAACACTAACCAATCAGCTCTCAGTAGCAGTAACTCTAACCAATCAGCTCTCAGTAGCAGTAACTCTAACCAATCAGCTCTCAGTAGCAGTAACACTAACCAATCAGCTCTCAGTAGCAGTAACACTGACCAATCAGCTCTCAGTAGCAGTAACGCTAACCAATCAGCTCTCAGTAGCAGTAACGCTAACCAATCAGCTCTCAGTAGCAGTAACACTAACCAATCAGCTCTCAGTAGCAGTAACACTAACCAATCAGCTCTCAGTAGCAGTAATTCTAACCAATCAGCTCTCAGTAGCAGTAACACTAACCAATCAGCTCTCAGTAGCAGTAACTCTAACCAATCAGCTCTCAGTAGCAGTAACACTAACCAATCAGCTCTCAGTAGCAGTAACGCTAACCAATCAGCACTCAGTAGCATTAATACCAACCAATCAGCTCTCAGTAGCAGTAACGCTAACCAATCAGCTCTCAGTAGCAGTAACGCTAACCAATCAGCTCTCAGTAGCAGTAATGCTAACCAATCAGCTCTCAGTAGCAGTAACGCTAAGCAATCAGCTCTCAGTAGCAGTAACGCTAACCCATCAGCTTTCAGTAGCAGTAATTCTAACTAATCAGCTCTCAGCAGCAGTGATGCCAACCAATCAGCACTCAGTAGCATTAATACCAACCAATCAGCTCTCAGTAGCAGTAACGCTAACCAATCAGCTCTCAGTAGCAGTAATGCTAAGCAATCAGCTCTCAGTAGCAGTAACGCTAAGCAATCAGCTCTCAGTAGCAATAACGCTAACCCATCAGCTTTCAGTAGCAGTAATTCTAACCAATCAGCTCTCAGCAGCAGTGATGCCAACCAATCAGCTCTCAGTAGCAGTAACGCTAACCAATCAGCTCTCAGTAGCAGTAATGCTAACCAATCAGCTCTCAGTAGCAGTAATGCTAAGCAATCAGCTCTCAGTAGCAGTAACGCTAAGCAATCAGCTCTCAGTAGCAGTAACGCTAACCAATCAGCTCTCAGTAGCAGTAACACTAACCAATCAGCTCTCAGTAGCAGTAACACTGGCCAATCAGCTCTCAGTAGCAGTAACACTGGCCAATCAGCTCTCAGTAGCAGTAACGCTAACCAATCAGCTCTCAGTAGCAGTAACGCTAACCAATCAGCTCTCAGTAGCAGTAACGCTAAGCAATCAGCTCTCAGTAGCAGTAACGCTAACCCATCAGCTTTCAGTAGCAGTAATTCTAACTAATCAGCTCTCAGCAGCAGTGATGCCAACCAATCAGCTCTCAGTAGCAGTAACACTAACCAATCAGCTCTCAGTAGCAGTAACACTGGCCAATCCGCTCTCAGTAGCAGTAACACTAACCCATCAGCTCTCAGTAGCAGTAATACTAACCAATCAGCTCTCAGTAGCAGTAACACTGGCCAATCAGCTCTCAGTAGCAGTAACGCTAACCAATCAGCTCTCAGTAGCAGTAACACTGGCCAATCAGCTCTCAGTAGCAGTAATCATAACTAATCAGTATTCAGTACCAACTCTGATATTCTCACTCATGAAATGCCTCTCAGCCAATGGCACTGCGAGGTCAGACCAACCCCTTCTCCAACCTTCATGGAGAGAAAATGAGCAAACGCTGAAATGTGAACTGTTTGGTGCAGGTAAATATTATAAATGACTCAGGAGAGCTGCAGCTGCACCCCACAGCTGTCCTGTCCATGTACGTTCATTAGAAACTGATCAGATGAGGCTGTGAAGTTGAATCAAAGTCCACTGTGATTCCTGATGGTGACTAAAGAGAGAAACTGGCCTCGCACTGTGCCCTGCACGACACATTCATCAGGCATACTCTCGTTTCAGAACCTCTGCAGGTAGTTCACTTCTACCTCTAACGTCCTGAATGTTCCTTCGCTGCCTTAATATTAATGACACACAGGATAAACATGCCATGACATTTTATATTCCGACTTACATGAATTATTGCTGTGGCATTTTCGGGGAATATTAATACTGCATCTTTCTCCGTGGTTCCATTACGTCAAATTTGTTCTTTACTTTAAAGAGAAACACACCTATAAATAGGTAACTCCATAGTGTCTCCACGAAGGTTAGGGGTCAGTTTAGTGGCAGGAATAATGAATGCAGCTTCGTTATGTTTAGGTGTAGGGGAAGACTTTGGGTCAGGGTTAGGTTAGAGTTAGGTCAGGCTTGGCTACTGTATGGATAGGTTTACATACATATGATCAGGTTTAGGGTTTGGATAAGGTTCAGACTAACATTTAATTCATGCAGGGACGGAAAAGAACAGATAAACAATAATTAAGCGAAAGTATGGGTACTGTGTCACGATTACTCAATCAACCTTTTTTCACAGAGGCTATAAAATGCAATTTATGGCTGTTCTGGGCTTTTCCCAACTATACACTTCTTTTCTTCGACCCACAGTTGTTGGAATATATTTTGATGAAAATTTAACCCTGAACTCGATTTACATTGTTGTAAATCTAGTTACACGTGTTTTATTGTGTTTAAAGGAGCAATTTATACGATTTTTTTGTATTAAAGCATTTCAAAATGAACAAAAATCACCAACAGAGTGTGAAGAAATAGCAGTTCTAATGTTGTGTCAAGACATCTACACTCACCTGCCACTTTATTAGGTACACTTTGGACCCCCTTTCACCTTCAGAACTGCTTTAATTCTTCATGTCAGACTTTCAACAAGGTGTTGGAAACGTTCCTCAGAGATTCTGGTTGGTTATTTGAGTTCCTGTTGTCTTTCTATCATCTGGAACCAGTCTGCCCGTTCTTCTCTGACCTCTCGCATCAACAAGGCGTTTACGTCCACGCAACTGACCGCTCACTGGATATTTCCTCTTTTTCGGACCGTTCTCTGTAAACCCTAGAGATGGTTGAGCGTGAAAATCCCAGCAGATCAGCAGTTTCTGAAATACTCAGACCAGCCCGTCTGGCACCAACAACCACGCCACGTTCAAAGTCCCTATAAATCCCCTTTCTTCCCCGTTCTGATGCTCGGCCTGCACTTCAGCAAGTCGTCTTGACCACCTCTACATGCCTCAATGCACTGAGTTGCGGCCGTGTGATTGGCTGATTAGCTATTTGCATTAACAAGCAATTAAACATGTACCTAATAAAGTGGCCAATGATTGCATAGGCTGTGTTGCAGAGCTAGCAGAACCAGCTAACCCCGGCTCATCCTGTCTTGTAATACCACTTTGCACCTCAGGAGGCGATAGTGAGTGACTGTAGCGTCGAGTCTGCCAGCAGTCCAACGTGAGAGGATGAAGAAGTAGAGCCTAGAGAACTTGTAGAGATGAGAATTTCTACTCTGCAATGTTTTCCGGGTTTCTGAAACACTAGGGGGCGCTCCCAAGCGAGTCCAAAAAGAATGGGTTGATATGGAGCATTTGAGCAAAATCATAGTTTATAAATGCTTAAACATTCTTAATGTACCGGTAAAAGAGTGCCATTATTTACACAGAACAGTATAAAACATTTTAACACTGCTGTTTCATATTTAAGAGCTTTTAAATTGGAGTTATAGGAGTTTAAAATGATCATCACACACTAGCAGTAATGCCAGTGTTCTGCTGCCCAAAACCCGTTTGCTATAGGAAAACGGAAATATATAGGTGAGATTTATCTGGTTTTTAATGAAATACATCCTTTTACTTTCAACATTCTGGGTGAGTGATTAGAAACTAGCCTACTAATATTTACTACTTTTAATTTTTAGCCATTGAGCTCCATTTAGTTCCATTCACTAAGGACTCCGTCGCGGATGCCCTCTGCTGTTTAGCAGTCCTGTTTTTGATATAAGGAGGGAAATAGGAAGTGGCCAGGCTCTTCATAAACTAGCTCTGGAATTACAACTTCTGGGTTTCTCAAACACTGGAGGGCGCTCCTGAGTGAGACCAAAATGAATGGGTTAAGATGGAGCATTTGAGTAAAAACGTACTTTATAAAAGCTTAAACATTTTTAATACTGCAACACATTCGTTTCCAAAACAAAGAACAGCACGAAACATTTTGACAGGGTTTCAAGAGCTTTTGAACTTTTTGAGTCATAGGAATTTAAAACGGCGCTTCATGTACGTTCATGACTGCTGAGCTGCTCCGCTCGCCAACCAGTGGGCACTCAGTAAGGCTGCCCAAAACCCATTTGTTGAAAAAAGGAAACATACAGATGAGTTTTCTTTGTTTTGTGAAATACAAACCTCTGCTTTCTAAAATGAAAGGAAAGTTCTGAGCGAGTGATTAGAAACTATTTAAACTTTTAATTTTTAGCCATTTAACATTCAGCCTCATTCATTTAGGACTCACTCGCGGGTGCCCTCTGGCCTTTTGTAGCCATGATATATCAGGGAAATAGCATGAGGCCAGGTAAACCGGCTGTGGTAGAAACCGCACACAACAAAGAAGCAACATAAATAGAGCAAAACAAAAATTAATATCGGCGTTGATTTCTTGACAAGTAAAGGCATGAAGTTTGAGGCTGAACTTGTAACACTTCTTCTAGACTGGTAACACGGTGAAGAGCGAAGTGGGTGGAGAAGGGACAGCGTGGACTGTGAATTCGACAGGTTACGTCATCTCACATATTGCTCTGTAAATGCTATTTTTGTTAGGGCAGTTCATTATTTTTGACAGAAAGCTTCAGTTGCTCTGTCCATTTAATCTCAGCCTAGCCATCTTTATGGACAGGTGTGAACATTGTTTTCACAGCAGGGGTTTCTCACCCCTCATTGCACCCTAGCAGATAACTAAGAGTCATAACTGTGTCCTAATTAATCTGACAAAGTTAGAGGGAAAAATATTTTATTTGATTATATTATTTAAAAATATCTGAGTCAGTTTCCATTTCACTGGTTGAATGCCCACTAATGCTAAAAGAGACTTCAAGTAAATAAAAGTATAAAGTACTTGTTTTCACAGATAACCAGTTGTGGACAGTAACTGAGTAACTGAGTAACTGAGTAAATGTAATTAGTTTCTGTACTTTAGTATTTTTGGTGTATCTGTACTGAAGTTTCTCCGTTCTGGGCGACTTTCTCCTTTCACTCCACTACATTTCAGAGTCTAATATCCGACTTTTTCCTCCTACATTTTGAGAAATCTGTCGTTCCTTTTGGTTTCTGTGTGTATAAAAACGTAACATGTCAAAACGAAAGAAGCGCAAAGCCAGAGCACCAATCAGGGCCCAGCGGTCACTTTGTTTAGAGCTGGTTTTGACCTGTTGGTCATACCGACCCAGTGCAGCACGCGGTTCAACGTCAGCGCAGCAGCGTAAAACTTTGGGAGAGTCTGTTCAACATAAATGATGAACTAACCTAACTTTGTGTAAATAGAGCTCAATATAGAAATATGTCCACATATGCAGTCGAGACTGACGCGGCTTTTTTCTGAATTTCTACAAACACCATTTCATTTTATAGTAAATGAGTTTGGGCTGGTTTATGTTTATGAACAGACGCCTACAGATCAACATAGTAAAGGAGCTCATCTGTGATCCTGAGTTTAAAGCCAGTTTTTAAATAAAATTTAATGACATTCTATTAAAATATTAGTGTTATGAGAGGGACACTGGAGGACTTTCACCTAAAATCAGTTAATCACTAAGAGTCTGGTTATAAAAATGATAACAGGACATTAAAGTCATAATTCCTCTTTTAGTACTTTAACTTTCTGTACTTTGGTACATCTGAAGGCAAATACTTTAGTACTTTTACTCAAGTGGAGGTCTAAAGGGAGGATCTTCTGCTTTTACTGGAGTGATATTTTACCTTGGGGGTCTCGACTTTAACTCAAGTGCATGGTTTGTTTACTTCGTCCACCACAGTAATGCCAGCCAGTCAGCACTCAGAAGCAGCGATGCTGTTGTCCTGCTACCCAAAACCCATTCACCCACAAAAAAAAAGCTTTATTAGATTTTTTTAATGAAATACAGCGTCTGACTTTCTAAAACTAGAGGAATTCCCTGCATACATGATCAGAAACATATTCTTTAGTTTTTAGCCATTTAGCTTCATTCACCCCTGTTCACTGGGCGCTCACTCACAGGCGCTCTGCAGCATTCAGCTGTCATGTTTTTAAAATAATGCAGAAAGTGGCCAGGCTCCCATTAAACTAGCCAAACGACACATAAATGGGTCCAACAGGTTGTGTCCTTTAACTTTTGCAGAATTTGAAACTTATGCGAATGTCACTGTGAATGACGAGGAATGAACTGGGGCTAATTTGAACCAATGATCTGGTATAAATTGAGCTGAACTGGGTAATCTTGACAGCACCAAAGAACAGAAAAACAAGCATGCGTTTGAGTGTGCATAGGGAGGAGATGGAGTCCTAATTGTTTCTGTCTATGAGTGCTGCAGTTAGCAGCTAATAGCAGTTATTGGCCAACCGTGAGCGAGTGCAGTCCCCTGATGTCGGAGCTGGATAAGCGACCAGTCGTTCGTAGGGCTTTCTGACTAAGAGATGCGTGCTAACTGCACAGGCCTAATTTCCCATAATCCCACTGGGTTGTAAATCATAGCCGCGTAGACAGGAGCCTTATAGAGCTGCTGGCCTTATTGCTCTCCATTTAGCGGCGAGAGCTCGCACCGGGCTGCATTTCCCCATCCTGCGCTGTAATGATGGCTGGAGCCAGGCACGGTGATGAAGCCCCATTAAAAACACAATGAGTGTGAGAGAAGCCAAAGAGGCCCCAGGTTGCTACTCAGGAGCTCCGCATGAAAAGGTGTGCAGAGCTAGGAGAAACTGAGCTTGTTTAAAAAACACCACCTCCATATCAGCGTGAGGAAGGAGCCTACAGCGAACGGGGCAAGTGTGCATGTCGGAATGTGAATATTCATAGCAGAAAGTAGGTGTGTGTGTGTGTGTGTGTGTGTGTGTGTGTGTGTGTTTCTTTAGTCTCCCTGAGGTGAGTTAAAGTTC
This sequence comes from Pygocentrus nattereri, assembly GCF_015220715.1. NCBI lineage: Eukaryota > Metazoa > Chordata > Actinopteri > Characiformes > Serrasalmidae > Pygocentrus > Pygocentrus nattereri. The sequence goes on from NC_051218.1 coordinate 1,439,132, forward strand.
CTGCGAATCGCATTTTCAGCTGCCCGCTAAAATATGACAGTGATTACTCTGAATGTTAATGAGGGAGCTGATGAGCTGCTTGTTTAGCATCTCATAATGTTTTCAGCACTACTCAAACTCATCACTGTAGCAGAGCAGAAGGTCTGAGAGGAGCTGGAGGAAACAGCCTGCTCCCGGTTGTTTGCAAACAAAATTACGTTATGCGATCCGAGCCAATTTGGATATGAAATGGTTTTTCCACAGAGATTTTCCACTTCTTGTCGAACAGTAGCGCGCAGGCTCTGATCAACAAAGCCCAGGCAGTGAAGAAGACACAGAGGGAAGAAGTACAGATGCAGACCTGTTTTTACCGAGAAAGAGCATTTGGTGTGGTGGGGGGTGTGGTGTGGGGGGGGTGGGGGTGGGAAGGGGGGGGTGCAGTGCCATTGAAACACCACTTATATTCCACTACATTCACAGGCCATTTTATAAGAAAAGCCCAGCACTTTGTAGGCGTCTAATTACAAACTGTATTCCATCTGTTGCTGCACAGTTTACCAGCCTCACTCCACCCCATCAATCTGTGGAAAAGGACCACCACAGGACCCCCACTGACCAGGTATTATTATGCCAGTGCAACACCCTGCCATGAAGGCATGTGCACATTTAAACCCCAGGCGGGCTTGAGGCCCTGCTCATTTGCCCTCAGACTTTCCAAGTGTCCTACTGATCAGCACGTATAGTAATTGTGCTGTTTTTCAAGATCTGTTTCAGTGAGGAGATGCTCAGTCACGTCCTAGGAACTGGGCCAGCAGGTCGGCTGGAGTTTCATGAGCATCATTGCTGGTGCAGTACTGATCACCCGGGAGATTTAGCCTTAGTAACTCTGACCTGACAATGGCAGAGAGCTCTGTGGAGCTCCTAAAAAGAGTAGGGGTACTCTGACGTTCAGAGCAATTACATAACACTGTGTGTTTAAATCACATTGTGTGTTCAGGTTGGGTTGAGTCAGAGACGTCCTAAACGAAGAGACTGGTCACTGGTTAAAATATGAATGGGAACACTCGAAAGCTCAACTGCCCGGTGGTGTTGAAAAGATGGCCACAGAGTGAACATCCATCCATCCATCCCTCCATCCATTTTCTAAGCCGCTTCTCCGTCAGGGTCGCGGGGGGGTGCTGGAGCCTATCCCAGCGGTCTTCGGGCGAAAGGCAGGATACACCCTGGACAGGTTGCCAGTCCATCACAGGGCAGACAGACAGTCACTCACACACTCACACCTAGGGGCAGTTTAGCATGTCCAATTGGCCTGTCTGCATGTCTTTGGACCGTGGGAGGAAACCGGAGAACCCGGAGGAACCCCACACAGACACGGGGAGAACATGCAGACTCCACACAGAGAGGACCCTGGTCGCCCGGTCGAGGAATCGAACCCAGGCAGACAGACTGAACAGACTTTCCTATAAGGAATTTGGGTAAGGGGTATCGGGTATTGGGTATTCCTATAAGGAATGATGGGCCATTCTGGGTTATGTTCATGGGGCTGGATGGCTTGTGTCGCCCAGCTATTGGGTTAGTGGCTGCATCAAACTTAGTAATCTTTGAGACAATACAAGATAAGACAGAACCCTTCTACCACTGCCAGGTGTAGCTACCCAGCTTGTTGTATGTAAGTGTAACTAAGTAATATACTAAGTAAAGTCACATCTTGGACTACAAATATTGGGAATATGTATTCAAAATACAGAAATCAAATATCTGTATTCAGGGCATGTTACATTTCATATAGGCAGAACACTTACCCACTAAAAATAAAAAGTATATATTATCTTTAAAAGAAGCACCATCAATGCTTGTTTATTAAGTATAAGTTGTGCACGGCATGCAAACATGCTTATTAGAAAAACTCTAAAGAGGACCTCAATTAATGGCTTCTTTACAAACCAAAGTTCCTACTAAAGTCTGAGTAGACTGATAAATCAATGTGATCGGTTATTAATCTCAGCGTTACTGAGCTCTGCTAAAGCCTGAGTAGACTGATAAATCAATGTGATCGGTTATTAATCTCAGCGTTACTGAGCTCTTCTAAAGCCTGAGTAGACTTATAAATCAATGTGATCGGTTATTAATCTCAGTGTTACTGAGCTCTGCTAAAGCCTGAGTAGACTGATAAATCAATGTGATCGGTTATTAATCTCAGCGTTACTGAGCTCTGCTAAAGCCTGAGTAGACTGATAAATCAATGTGATCAGTTATTAATCTCAGTGTTACTGAGCTCTGCTAAAGCCTGAGTAGACTGATAAATCAATGTGATCAGTTATTAATCTCAGCGTTACTGAGCTCTGCTAAAGTCTGAGTAGACTGATAAATCAATGTGATCAGTTATTAATCTCAGTGTTACTGAGCTCTGCTAAAGCCTGAGTAGACTGATAAATCAATGTGATCGGTTATTAATCTCAGCGTTACTGAGCTCTGCTAAAGCCTGAGTAGACTGATAAATCAATGTGATCGGTTATTAATCTCAGCGTTACTGAGCTCTGCTAAAGCCTGAGTAGACTGATAAATCAATGTGATCAGTTATTAATCTCAGTGTTACTGAGCTCTGCTAAAGCCTGAGTAGACTGATAAATCAATGTGATCGGTTATTAATCTCAGCGTTACTGAGCTCTGCTAAAGCCTGAGTGGACTGATAAATCAATGTGATCGGTTATTAATCTCAGCGTTACTGAGCTCTGCTAAAGTCTGAGTAGACTGATAAATCAATGTGATCAGTTATTAATCTCAGCGTTACTGAGCTCTGCTAAAGCCTGAGTAGACTGATAAATCAATGTGATCGGTTATTAATCTCAGCGTTACTGAGCTCTGCTAAAGTCTGAGTAGACTGATAAATCAATGTGATCAGTTATTAATCTCAGCGTTACTGAGCTCTGCTAAAGCCTGAGTAGACTGATAAATCAATGTGATCGGTTATTAATCTCAGCGTTACTGAGCTCTGCTAAAGTCTGAGTAGACTGATAAATCAATGTGATCAGTTATTAATCTCAGCGTTACTGAGCTCTGCTAAAGTCTGAGTAGACTGATAAATCAATGTGATCGGTTATTAATCTCAGCGTTACTGAGCTCTGCTAAAGCCTGAGTAGACTGATAAATCAATGCGATCGGTTATTAATCTCAGCGTTACTGAGCTCTGCTAAAGCCTGAGTAGACTGATAAATCAATGCGATCGGTTATTAATCTCAGTGTTACTGAGCTCTGCTAAAGCCTGAGTAGACTGATAAATCAATGCGATCGGTTATTAATCTCAGCGTTACTGAGCTCTGCTAAAGCCTGAGTAGACTGATAAATCAATGCGATCGGTTATTAATCTCAGCGTTACTGAGCTCTGCTAAAGCCTGAGTAGACTGATAAATCAATGTGATCTGTTATTAATCTCAGCGTTACTGAGCTCTGCTAAAGTCTGAGTAGACTGATTAATCAATGTGATCGGTTATTAATCTCAGTGCTACTGAGCTCTGCTAAAGCCTGAGTAGACTGATAAATCAATGTGATCGGTTATTAATCTCAGCGTTACTGAGCTCTGCTAAAGCCTGAGTAGACTGATAAATCAATGTGATCGGTTATTAATCTCAGCGTTACTGAGCTCTGCTAAAGCCTGAGTAGACTGATAAATCAATGTGATCGGTTATTAATCTCAGCGTTACTGAGCTCTGCTAAAGCCTGAGTAGACTGATAAATCAATGTGATCAGTTATTAATCTCAGTGTTACTGAGCTCTGCTAAAGCCTGAGTAGACTGATAAATCAATGTGATCGGTTATTAATCTCAGCGTTACTGAGCTCTGCTAAAGCCTGAGTGGACTGATAAATCAATGTGATCGGTTATTAATCTCAGCGTTACTGAGCTCTGCTAAAGTCTGAGTAGACTGATAAATCAATGTGATCAGTTATTAATCTCAGCGTTACTGAGCTCTGCTAAAGCCTGAGTAGACTGATAAATCAATGTGATCGGTTATTAATCTCAGCGTTACTGAGCTCTGCTAAAGTCTGAGTAGACTGATAAATCAATGTGATCAGTTATTAATCTCAGCGTTACTGAGCTCTGCTAAAGCCTGAGTAGACTGATAAATCAATGTGATCGGTTATTAATCTCAGCGTTACTGAGCTCTGCTAAAGTCTGAGTAGACTGATAAATCAATGTGATCAGTTATTAATCTCAGCGTTACTGAGCTCTGCTAAAGTCTGAGTAGACTGATAAATCAATGTGATCGGTTATTAATCTCAGCGTTACTGAGCTCTGCTAAAGCCTGAGTAGACTGATAAATCAATGCGATCGGTTATTAATCTCAGCGTTACTGAGCTCTGCTAAAGCCTGAGTAGACTGATAAATCAATGCGATCGGTTATTAATCTCAGTGTTACTGAGCTCTGCTAAAGCCTGAGTAGACTGATAAATCAATGCGATCGGTTATTAATCTCAGCGTTACTGAGCTCTGCTAAAGCCTGAGTAGACTGATAAATCAATGCGATCGGTTATTAATCTCAGCGTTACTGAGCTCTGCTAAAGCCTGAGTAGACTGATAAATCAATGTGATCTGTTATTAATCTCAGCGTTACTGAGCTCTGCTAAAGTCTGAGTAGACTGATTAATCAATGTGATCGGTTATTAATCTCAGTGCTACTGAGCTCTGCTAAAGCCTGAGTAGACTGATAAATCAATGTGATCGGTTATTAATCTCAGCGTTACTGAGCTCTGCTAAAGCCTGAGTAGACTGATAAATCAATGTGATCGGTTATTAATCTCAGCGTTACTGAGCTCTGCTAAAGCCTGAGTAGACTGATAAATCAATGTGATCGGTTATTAATCTCAGCGTTACTGAGCTCTGCTAAAGCCTGAGTAGACTGATAAATCAATGTTATCAGTTATTAATCTCAGCATTACTGAGCTCTGCTAAAGCCTGAGTAGACTGATAAATCAATGTGATCAGTTATTAATCTCAGTGTTACTGAGCTCTGCTAAAGCCTGAGTAGACTGATAAATCAATGTTATCAGTTATTAATCTCAGCATTACTGAGCTCTGCTAAAGCCTGAGTAGACTGATAAATCAATGTGATCGGTTATTAATCTCAGTGTTACTGAGCTCTGCTAAAGCCTGAGTAGAGTGATAAATCAATGCGATCAGTTATTAATCTCAGTGTTACTGAGCTCTGCTAAAGCCTGAGTAGACTGATAAATCAATGTGATCAGTTATTAATCTCAGCGTTACTGAGCTCTGCTAAAGCCTGAGTAGACTGATAAATCAATGTTATCAGTTATTAATCTCAGCATTACTGAGCTCTGCTAAAGCCTGAGTAGACTGATAAATCAATGTGATCGGTTATTAATCTCAGTGTTACTGAGCTCTGCTAAAGCCTGAGTAGACTGATAAATCAATGTGATCAGTTATTAATCTCAGTGTTACTGAGCTCTGCTAAAGGCTGAGTAGACTGATAAATCAATGTGATCTGTTATTAATCTCAGCGTTACTGAGCTCTGCTAAAGCCTGAGTAGACTGATAAATCAATGTGATCGGTTATTAATCTCAGCGTTACTGAGCTCCACTAAAGCCTGAGTAGACTGATAAATCAATGTGATCGGTTATTAATCTCAGTGTAACTGAGCTCTGCTAAAGCCTGAGTAGACTGATAAATCAATGTGATCAGTTATTAATCTCAGTGTTACTGAGCTCTGCTAAAGCCTGAGTAGACTGATAAATCAATGTGATCGGTTATTAATCTCAGTGTTACTGAGCTCTGCTAAAGTCTGAGTAGACTGATAAATCAATGTGATCGGTTATTAATCTCAGCGTTACTGAGCTCTGCTAAAGTCTGAGTAGACTGATAAATCAATGTGATCGGTTATTAATCTCAGTGTTACTGAGCTCTGCTAAAGTCTGAGTAGACTGATAAATCAATGTGATCGGTTATTAATCTCAGTGTTACTGAGCTCTGCTAAAGTCTGAGTAGACTGATAAATCAATGTGATCGGTTATTATTCTCAGGGTTACTGAGCTCTGCTAAAGCCTGAGTAGACTGATAAATCAATGTGATCGGTTATTAATCTCAGTGTTACTGAGCTCTGCTAAAGTCTGAGTAGACTGATAAATCAATGTGATCGGTTATTAATCTCAGTGTTACTGAGCTCTGCTAAAGTCTGAGTAGACTGATAAATCAATGTGATCGGTTATTAATCTCAGCGTTACTGAGCTCTGCTAAAGCCTGAGTAGACTGATAAATCAATGTGATCAGTTATTAATCTCAGCGTTACTGAGCTCTGCTAAAGCCTGAGTAGACTGATAAAACAATGTGATCAGTTATTAATCTCAGCGTTACTGCTTAATATTGCATGTATGTTTGTTAAGTATAAATATATTAAGAGTGGATATCTATATTTGTTTGTGTTAGCATTAACATCCACAGTTTACATAAATATCATGGATTATGGATCAGTATAAATAAAGGAATAATTAATATTAATATGAATAAAGTCAATATATTATAGATAATAAGGATTATGACTGTAACAATCTAATTTTTGGAGTAAAATTAACAAGGCATTCTAGTAAATATAAACTAGAATATGGGTTGAATTGTTGACTTGCAACTGTACATTTGTTTTTCACTGAAACATGTTTACACTCTCTCTCTCGATACGTTTTTGTTATATTCCATACATTAAATGATGAAATTCACCCAAAATGCCTGTGCATGGGTCTGTTACCATGCCGTTACCATACCAGTGTCACTGCGCAGAGAATGGTGGAAAAACATCTGGGCAGTGGTGGTCTTATGGTGATCCTGTTTTTATTGAAGGACTTGGGGGTCTGATTACAACAGATGGGCTACAGTCTGCAAAGTGCACCTATATGGTAGGTGTACCAAGTAGAGTGCCCAATTTTGTGTAACACCTAATGTGCTTTCTCAGCAAAAAAGCAGGTCTACGTCTGTTTTTCAACCGTACATTTACAAAGTGCATCTATACGGCAGGTGTTTCTGATATACTGGCCAGCAGGTATGAGGATTTCATGTGGCATTTCATTATTTTGTACACTCCTTTATGTGCAGTGCATGCTGCCAATGATGATGTGCCACTGTTGGAAGACGTGTTAACGATTCTTCATGCTAATTTTCTTCCCATAGCCAGAGACCACCAGTGTAGACTTACTCACTGAGGATCACTTCTCAGCCAAGGACCTCACCTCACTGACATATGCTAAACACACAGCTAACTGATTTGCCCTTACCGCTGCTCTTTTGCGATTTCTTGCAAATGTACTCATGCAGTTGAGTCTTCTTCGCACGTTCCAATTACGTGGGTGGATCTTTTCCAATAATGTGAAACTTAGTAATTTGCCAATTAAATATTGAAAGAGAAAACCACAGTATTATTTCTTCTGGCTTAATTGGATAATTCCCTCATTAGCGCACCCTCACCAACACTGACAGCCTTTTATTTGGAGGTGTAAGAGGGGAAATATGAAAGCCATTAAGCAGAACACCCAGGGAAATAGTGTCCAAGTTGGCGTTTACTGAACAGCCAATGCCAGTGTCGCAGTTTCAAAAGCCTTTCTACTAGAATGAAGTCTAGTATCAGTTTGCATTAGGACTGATTATTACATCAAACCCCTGAAATATTAAAATATTAGGCCTTTAAATGCTTTTTACTATTCTTCTCTATTGGAATCCATTATAATGTTCCCATTTTGGCCAGTTTTCACAAATCAAGCCATTTCCTTTTACACCCCAGTATGTTTCTGAGGTGGGGGCATGCACAATGAGGCATTGTTCACAAACAGGACTTAAATTCTCTTTCCGCCACATCATAGTCTGATGCTCAAACAACCTCCATAAAAGCAGGCCTGCAAATAAAACTGGGTGCGAAAGTGGCCTATATAGTTGCAGCATGTCAGTTTTACACTTTGAAGTGATGTATCACAGAGAAAGCAGCACGGGGCAGAATAGCCTGAATATTGAGACCAGTAGCTTCCTAACCCTGTTCAACTGCTTGTTAACACAAATAGCTGATCAGCCAATCACGCGGCCGCAGCTCACTGCATTCAGGCGTGTAGAGGTGGTCAAGACGACTTGCTGAAGTGCAGGCCGAGCATCAGAACGGGGAAGAAAGGGGATTTAAGGGGCTTTGAACGTGGCGTGGTTGTTGGTGCCAGACGGGCTGGTCTGAGTATTTCAGAAACTGCTGATCTGCTGGGATTTTCACACACAACCATCTCTAGGGTTCACAGAGAACGGTCCGAAAAAGAGGAAATATCCAGTGAGCGGTCAGTTGTGTGGACGAAAATGCCTTGTTGATGTGAGAGGTCAGAGGAGAATGGGCAGACTGGTTCCAGATGATAGAAAGGCAGCAGGAACTCAAATAACCAACCAGAATCTCTGAGGAACGTTTCCAACACCTTGTTGAAAGTCTGCCATGAAGAATTAAAGCAGTTCTGAAGGGAAAAGGGGATCCAGCCTTTTACTGTACCTAATAAAGTGTCAGTGTGACTTCAAATGTGGAATAGTAAAAAAAGGACTTGCAAATTTAGCAGAATTCTCTGTGGTGCTATATAGAGCCATTAGTAAAATCAGAATTATTTACAGTGGTGCTGATAGGAACCAGATATCTGAAGAGTTGAATGCCACTAAAATGTATTTTTACCATTATTTTATTTTGATACTACATATAAAAGCTAAGAACTGACATATCAGTTTGGATGGGAAATAAAAAGGCTGTATGAGCTTTGCAAACCCCTGGTTCCTAATCCACATCACTGTAAAGAAAACATTGACAGTAAATCGATTTTGCAGCTTAAGCAGAAATTTAGTTAAATCTGGAATTCTCCTTTAAAGAACTACATACAGCCGGTTATCCTTTTCGGAAAACTGTCATTTCACCATGCAAAGAACTTAATAAGCATTGAACCATTTTTTTGAGCTGTTATGGTTCTATATATAACCACTGCCTTCACTAAAGAACCCTTGAGGAGCCCCTTTTTCAACAGGTGTCGTCTTGGATTACACTTTTCTTTTAATGGAGAATCTCCATTCAGAACGCTGTGAAGACTTTCTCCTTTCACTCCACTACATTTCAGAGTCTAATATCCGACTTTTTCCTCCTACATTTTGAGAAATCTGTCGTTCCTTTTGGTTTCTGTGTGTATAAAAACGTAACATGTCAAAACGAAAGAAGCGCAAAGCCAGAGCACCAATCAGGGCCCAGCGGTCACTTTGTTTAGAGCTGGTTTTGACCTGTTGGTCATACCGACCCAGTGCAGCACGCGGTTCAACGTCAGCGCAGCAGCGTAAAACTTTGGGAGAGTCTGTTCAACATAAATGATGAACTAACCTAACTTTGTGTAAATAGAGCTCAATATAGAAATATGTCCACATATGCAGTCGAGACTGACGCGGCTTTTTTCTGAATTTCTACAAACACCATTTCATTTTATAGTAAATGAGTTTGGGCTGGTTTATGTTTATGAACAGACGCCTACAGATCAACATAGTAAAGGAGCTCATCTGTGATCCTGAGTTTAAAGCCAGTTTTTATTCAACTTAAACTTGGAACTAAGTTGTAAATAAATCTGAAACTGAAACTTTGCTTGTGTGTAAAAAGTGATTTCAGAGCCACTCGGTTCTCCCTGATGGAAACTGTTTACCTTCAGTGTTTTGTGCTTCTGATCATTTTAATAGACGTCAGCGTCACTAATTAATGACGTTCTGTTAAAAGACTGGTTTACCAAGAGAGACGCTGGAGGACTTTCACCTGAAATGAGTTCATGAAGCCAGTCTGGTTATAAAAATGATAACAGGACATCAGAGCCAGAATTACTCTTTTAGTACTTTTACTTTATACTTAAGTACATTTGAAGGGAAATACTTTAGTACTTTTACTCAAGTGGAGGTCTAAAGGGAGGAACTTCTACTTTTAGTGGAGTGATATTTTACCTTGGGGGTCTCGACTTTAACTCAGGTACGTGATTTGTGTACTTCGTCCACCTCTGGGTTCTATATATTACTAAAGGATCTTTGAAGACGAGTATCCAACTTCACTGTCCAGTCATGTGTTCCCCAGTCATCCCTTCATTATGTCTCTTAAACTATTGAATCACTATTGATTTTCAATGCAAACACAAAGAAGAGAGATTTCTCTCAGTGTGGCAACAGCGGAAGCTTTTTGACCTAAAAATCACGATGAATTGTCGCAACACATCATGCTAAAACAGGGACGTGGTTCATAGTCAGGCGGTTGCTATGGGACGTAGTTTGTCCAGCTGACTGACACTGAAGCTTCTGACAGTCTCACCCAGTGGCACCTGAGCTGCTTCTGGAGATCCAGACTCCTGCAGAGTTCACTTCAAACCCCAGTCTAAAACATTCTGATGCTCCATGATTAACTGGAACAAATGTGCTAGATGAGAACGGAAGTTCTGGATAAAAGTGCTTTGAGAGTCGCTGGCCTGTTAAATATGACCGTACGTGGGCATTTAGGTCAGCCTAAACCATAGAGACATACAGATATGACATAATCATCAGCTGTGCTTGAGGTGGAAGAGTCAGAAAGCACAAGAGACTCTGTGAAAATGGCTGTGAAACAAATGAGTGTTTGTCAGTCACTCCAGGTATGAGCGTCTGCAGCATTAATAAATCAAGACATAGCTTATTACTACGTCTTAAAGAGCTCATGTCTTAAAAAATTTTAATTATTCTCACTTTTTGGAAAAGCATGTAAACAAAGCATGCGATTCACAATGTGAATATTGTCATATGACATGGAACTAAGGGGCCGAGCCCAACTCCTGAAAAACAAGCCCACACCATGATCCCCCCTCCACCAAACTTTACTTGGAAGTGATTGGAACACCTTTAATTCAGTTATTTGGATGGGTGAGTGAATACTTTTGGCAAGATGGTGTATTAATATATATATATATATATATATTATATATATATAATTTCAATTTGTTGTTTTTGTGATGCCACAAAACTAACACATTTGCATATTTTCTTCTATTCATCCTATAATAGTTTAGCCCTGGCCTATCATGTTGAAGTTATAGGGAGAACAGGGAGTATTTTATGTAATGTGAAATAAATTATGATTGTTTTGTGACACAAATGTAATAAATAGACCACCAAAAGCAAAATAAAAGACACACAAAAAACCATATGGGCACTTTAAGTCTTCCGATCCTTTGACCGATGATATACATGCACAAAATCAGTCATTAGTCAAAAAACACGAAGATGTTACTCAATGTTGCTATAATTATTATCGGTAAGAGAAGGAGATAAATATAACATGCTTTTGAACAGGTGTGTAGGAGGAGAGTCATCAGAAATTATGAATGTTTCCCTCCCACACAGCATCGTTCTGCGTTGTTTAATGGTTCACTGAGGATGCAGAATGAAATGACTTGATGGGACCCACTGTCAATGAGTTGGATTAAACAGCGCTGCAAACATTATTCAACCGAATGAGCAATGCTTCAGGCAAGTAACCAGCTTCGCACACATTTCAGCGAATGCTGTGGATCCTCAGCTGTCAGATGTGCACTGCTTTCCCATTCAGGATCATTTGTTTCCATCAATCAGCCAACTGCAAAATCAGATACGGCAGTAGCTCTGATGAGGATCCGAACCCCGGCCTCATGCTCTCCTGCTAGGCCAAAGGCCACTTTCCCTGTGGCCATGTGGTCAAAAAGGCTCGAATATCTGAACCTTCCTGCGTATTGTCCTCAAGGGAGTCCCTCAAACACTGCTGCCAGCCTGCCTGCGCTGAGTGAAGAGACAGGTTAATTCATATCCCATTAGGAAGGGGCAATAAATGACAACAGTTTAATTCTATGTAGGTATGGGGTGTTTTATTAACACTTTAATGCCAGGCCATGAAATGGCCTTTTCTGCAATTTAATCTACTTTTTTTAGCGTATTGCACTTTCAAAAATATTCCAAAATATTCCATCCATATGGACCATTTTTAAACTTAAAATAAAAGAGGCTCCTTTTCTTTGCTACTGTGACTTGAAGACTTTGAAGGTAAAGTAGGTTTTTTCCTTCTCCTGTAAAGTTACCGTTTTGGAGACACAAGGTTTTCTTCCGACAGCAGCAAATATATATATATAATAAACAGTGATTTTCTGGATGTCAGTGTGTTTGTTTACCCATCTCCAAGCCTCTCCTCCTCGAGGAAGCCCAGTATTATATGTAGTTAAAAAGCAGCTCCTGGTTTGACCAATCAGTGCTCAGTAAATTGAGCTCATGATGTAATTGATGATATTAACGAGTCTCTGTGGCGGCTGTGAAGGTGTCCAGGAAAAATATGGACCCGAGAAATTCTTGTTACCTTTTATAGTTTTTCTGTTTATCTGAATTATGAATACGACTGTATTCTGATGTATATTGTGATAAACTCACTGCTGAGGTACATCGTTTAAACATTTGCTTAGACGCCTAAAACCTTCACACAGCACTGTACATATGTATAAATAAGATTTAATAAAACTATTAATAAACGTTGGTCTGTCAACGACTACCATATTTTTTGGATCATTCAAAAAAGCAGTTTAGTCTTAATTTCACAGTAAATGGTGTGTGTGTGGGGGGGGGGGGGGGGGGGCTAAACCGCTGTCAGCTGAATAGGTGGTTTTGTGTAAATCACTTTGTTTTTGTGACATCACAAATTTGACCATATGGATACGGACATAGGAGATATATTTTAACATACTGCATTAAACTCTTTTATATAAAAAAGTGGCTGGATTTTCTATTATATAAGCCCTTTAATAGTAGCCACAAACTACCATTATGGGTAAGCATACAAAATAATAGGAATGTTTCACACTCCACTGATACTCTGCTGAAGCAAATCAATAAACAGTGTTTCCATAGTGATATGAAGTTACATTCTGAGTGAGCACCCAGGCTCGCTTGGAGACCGACCACAACACAATCCAACAATAACGGCAGAATGGAGAACGGATCACACCACGATAGAGAACACGGCTCACAGAAAGCTCCGACTCCACATGCTGATCCAGAAGAGATGGGGATGGAATGAAAGGGCAGGGCAGGGAGAGCTGAGCTGAGTATGATCAGGCCTCCACTCCCTCAGGCTCTGTGCTAAATAGGCCACAGGGCCACTGGCTCCACTAGCAGCGCACCAGCTCCAGTGGGCGAATTAGGAGAGCACATATTTGGCTCTGCTTTGCACTTCACAGAGATGCCTCTGCTAAATAATTCATATCTCAAGCAGTTATTAGGCAGCGCTTACCGGAAACGTGGCTTCACATGCCCTGCCTGGCTGCCCACGGCTCACGTGAGGTGAAGCGCTCAGCTTAACTTAGCTTAGCTCCAGCAGTGCTTGCAGTTGGAACTCCTTAAGATGGATCAGGGGCATAGCCCAGGGTTGGCCACCCCGCTGGTGAGTCCAGCTTTGCAAAGTGAAACACTCAGCCATCATCAATAAAGCACTGAATGGTTTCTACCCACAGGCTGTCAGGCTTCTGAATAAGCTGTGAAGCTGGGGGTCCGTCCCCAGTCAGTCACTGTGTCAGCATTATTAGTGTATCATATCATCTCTGCTATGGACAGTAACACCTTAACACTAAGCCACTTTAAAGAACAACAGCACAGAGTCACTCAAGTCACTTTAAATGTATATTTTCTCTACGTCTTGAGTATATTGTGTCTATATTTTGTGTAGAATTTCTCTAGATTTTGTGTATATTTAATATATATATATATTTTAAATTATTTTTATATATATTTTACTTATTTACTTGCTGTAGAGTGATGATCTGAGCCTCACCACAAACATTTCAGTGCATAAATGTCCTGTCATGTTGTGCAAATGACAAATAAACAAAGAAACTTGAAGTTAAATCACCAGAGAAAAGTCTTACCCACCAACCCTGTGCGAAACTGATGAGGGAAGAGTCTCATTTGGCTCAGTTCAAATTAATAAGCAGCTCTGCTGAGCAAACCAATGAGAACGCTGGTCAAAACCGCAATGCTGGTCTTGTTAAGGAGGCAGCAAACTTGGTTTTCATTAGCAAAACACAGCAAAACACTTAAAATCCCAGGCTTATTAAATACTACAGTAACTTCAGGGACTACAGGGACTGGCTGAGCTATTCTTAGGTTTTAAAAGTGTGTATTAACGCTTAAACGGCCAGGGACCACCAGCAAGACCAAAGTTTTATTACACATTTCTATAACCAAAGAACAGCTCTGCCCGTTTGCAGTGAAGTCCCTGTACTTACTGAATAATAAGCCTTAGTATGTAATAAGTCTGGGATTTTAAGGGCTTAAACAAATCACTTTTTTCAGAGGATTAACATCAATACTAATATTAATAATAATAATAGGTCAGAGACATTATACTGCCCTCCCTACAGATTACTCAGTCTAACGATAAAACACCATGTATAGCTAATTTAGAGAAAAGAACCAGAAATCAGTGATTCTTCGTTGATACAATATTGAGTATCTTAGGCGAGATACTGTATTTTTCCTCTAGGAAAGCACTGCACTATTATCAATATGCTGGTTGCTTTTTTTATCCATGCTGGTTTTATATAATTTCTCATATCATTATTTAGGTTTGATTGTAAACAATAGCTTCAAGATCTTGAAATGCCCAGTGTAAAATTGTCTGAGGGTCTGATCAAAAGTGTTTTCCCTGTGGTATTGTAGGTATATGCAGCCAAAAAGCTCTCCCATTGGTCAGGACTTCAGGAGCCGTACAGAGGGCTTTATACGTTAAATGAATTATGGGAAGTATGAGAAGGAACTGAGAGAGATATCAACCAATCATATTTTTCCCAACTGGTCCGACCAAGTTTGCGAGAAAGGCCATGGGTGCTCAATCCTGGTCCTGGAGATCTACCACCCTGCAGAGTTTACCTCCAACCCAAATCTAGCACACCTGATCCAGGTAATAAAGGCCTTCAGGGGCATCTGGATATTAGAGCCAGGTGTGATGGCTCTGAACTGTCCAGGGTGCTAGATCTCCAGGACCAGGAATGAGCATCCTTGTGCTAGGCCTTCAGGTAGTTCTAGATACATCGCTGACCAAGTTTCATTCAGTTGTTAGTAAATGGACACATGGTGGAAGCTCTGCAGCACAACTCTTTACTGAGTCGCTGTAAAACTGCAACATACAGGATGAAATATGTTAATGTCTGTTACAAACTTCAAATCGAGCATGTGGACCGTGATTGACAAGCTTCAGATGTGTGTGTTTAATCTAGAATGGGCGAAACCAAATAGCCTTGCGCAAACATATTGTTAGAAATCCCATAGGGGTGCTAGAAGAACTTAGTCATAAAGCTCCTAGCTGTAATAGTCGTGGTTCTCCACTGAACATGGTAAAACAGCTGACCCCATTTTACATGTAGTGGTTCATGTATAGAAGTTCAAGCCTTGTTTAAACTGCTATATCAACATTGTCTGCATTGACTATACGTCATTGGGCTTTGGAAGCCCTGAGGAATTTAGATGGCAGCAATTTGTGTGCTGAAGCTAATCAGGCTGCACTACATGCTGTCAGTAATTGCAAACTCCACCTGTCTGCTGGCAGGAGGATCTCCGCCGTCATCAGCCGGCTCCCGCTGACTCGGTGTGTGATTGATACTGGTGATTGATGTTATTCTAAAAGCATCGACTCCTCTCATGGATCTGAATCCGTGTCACCCCATGTGTCAGGAAAGCTTTGTACTGCAGGATTTTGATTAAAGGCCCATCAATCGTTGTTTGTTGGAGATCCCCTCAGCCCTCTGTTGATTTGAGGAACACAGCGGCGCCAGGTGTGTGTGGTCGGGGGTCTGATCACGTGTTGCCTGATGTGAGGGCATTGCGGAACTGATCTCGGGACCAGTCTCAGCACCAGACGTCTCAAGTTCAGCAAAAACATCTGATTATCAGACAGCTTAACATGAAATTGAATTAAGCTGAAAATCAAAGCTTTTTGACAGCCCAGCTCTACCAAACCTCCAGCAACAGTCAGTGGTATACAGCTGGCTAGTGTTCGGCAGTCACAACAAAGACATTTTTATAAATATATTAATGATTAAACAATTATTAAAGGATGAATTTAAGTCTAATTCAATCGTGTTAAATTGGAAACCAATTAAAAAAAATTCTGTACATGGTTGAGATCTAAAAGAGAGTCCTTCAAATTGGTTTGATATAAAATGGTCAGATTTCTTTACAGTGGTGGTGATAGGAACCAGGGGTTGCCATAACTACCCCTACCTACTTGATGGCAATGGTGAAATCTCAAACTGGACCACGGGCCGTTCGTGTACAGCTTGGCTTGACCTGCCATCCTTCAAGGTGCACGGAAGACAAGCGTCGAGAATGTTCTCTGTACTGGAGCCCAGGTGGTGGAAAGAACTCCCACTGGCTGTCCGAACAGCAGAGTCTCTTAACACATTTAAACTTAAATGTGTTCAGCTCTGCTCCTTTTCTCTCTGTATCAGTGACTGTGTTTCTATCAGTATCTGTGCTCAGGACCGTCTTTCTCTCTCTAACCTACTGGTAACTAGCAGAGAGACTTTCTCTAGACAGACAGAGCTCTCCTTGTAAGTCGCTCTGGATAAGAGCATCTGCTAAATAATAATAAATTACATTTATATAGCGCCTTTCACAAACCCAAGGTCGCTTCACATAGCAAAAAAAAAAAAACACTATACAGAGGAGGAGGAGGAAAAATGTGAAACGTCTTTAAGTCAGATTTAAAAGAAGAAAGAGAAGAGCCTCCCTGAGGGATTGAGGAAGAGAATTCCAGAGTTTGGTGGCCATGGCAATAAAGGACCTCCATCCCAAGGTGGAGAGTCTGGTGCTGGGACAGCAAGTAGGTTATTGCTAGAAGACCTGAGAGAGCGAGAGGGAGTGTAAGAGGTCAGCAGTTCTCTGAGGGAGGGGGGAGCAGGTTATGTAAAGCTTTAAAAGTGAGAAGTAAGATTTTAATCTTTATTCGGGACGAGACCGGCAGCCGGTGTAGCTGGGAGAGAACGGGGGTGATATGAGCTGAACGCTGAGTGTGGGTGAGAACTCCAGCTGCAGAGCTCTGAATGTCCTGTAGCTTTTGGATGGACTTTACAGGGAGACCAACAAAGAGGGAGTTACAGTAGTCAATGCGGGACATGATGATGGCCTGAACCAGAGTTTTGGCATCTTTATCAGACAGGAACGGTCGGAGACGAGCAATGTTACGTAAATGAAAGAACGCAGTCTTGGTGAGGAATTTGATGTGCAGATCAATATTGAGTGATGAGTCGAGTAAAACACCAAGATTTCTAACGACAGGGGCAGGCTTAACGAGCAGGCCATCAATACTAACTGAAAAATTGGATGACTTTGATAGTAGAGGTTTAGGGCCGACCAGTAAGACTTCAGTTTTATCAGTGTTTAGCATGAGAAAGTTATTATGCATCCAGAGCTTTAAATCAGAAATACAGTGAATCAGTGTACTGGGAGGGGAATCTGAAGGTGTGTGTGTACTGAGATATAACTAAATATCATCAGCATAACAATGGATGTTTAGGCCATGGCTACGAATGATCTGCCCAAGGGGTGAATTGTAAATTAGGAAAAGTAGTGGTCCAAGAACTGAGCCTTGCGGGACACCACAGGTAACAGCAGAGGAGGAGGATTTATGTGGGCCTAATGTAATAAACTGGTGTCTGTCTGTAAGATATGACCTGAACCACTGTAGGGCTGTGTCAGTGATGCCAATAGAGAAAAGACGAGAAATGAGAACATCATGATTAACAGCATCAAAAGCTGCACTTAAGTCGAGGAGAAGGAGAATATTGAGAGAACCACTATCAGCAGACCGGAGAAGATCATTAACAACTCGCAGAAGAGCGGTCTCAGTGCTGTGGTGAGGACGGAAACCAGACTGGAATGGCTCATAGACGGCATTATCACTCAGAAACGTCTGGAGTTGGGAAGCAATTACTTCCATTACTTTAGCTAAAAATGGAAGGTGTGAGACGGGTCTGTAATTAGAAAGAGAAGTCGGGTCCGATTCAGGTTTCTTAAGTATCGGAGTAACTGCAGCAGTTTTAAGGGCAGTAGGAACAGAACCAGAAGAGAGACATGAATCTATCACTGTAGCAATAGGGGTGTTGATTACAGATGGACAGGCCTTGAGTAGAGGGGTGGGGGCAGGATGAACTGGCCTTGAGTAGAGGGGTGGGGGCAGGATGAACAGACCTTGAGTAGAGGGGTGGGGGAAGGATGAACAGGCCTTGAGTAGAGGGGTGGGGGAAGGATGAACAGGCCTTGAGTAGAGGGGTGGGGGAAGGATGAACTGGCCTTGAATAGAGGGGTGGGGGCAGGATGAACAGACCTTGAGTAGAGGGGTGGGGGAAGGATGAACAGGCCTTGAGTAGAGGGGTGGGGGAAGGATGAACAGGCCTTGAGTAGAGGGGTGGGGCACGGTCAAGCTGACAGGGGATAGCATTAGACTTAGTGATG
Organism: Pygocentrus nattereri; assembly: GCF_015220715.1. Classification (NCBI taxonomy): domain Eukaryota; kingdom Metazoa; phylum Chordata; class Actinopteri; order Characiformes; family Serrasalmidae; genus Pygocentrus; species Pygocentrus nattereri. The sequence continues at coordinate 1,457,630 of NC_051218.1, forward strand.
AGCTCAGAGACAGAAAAGGAGTCAACAGGTGTGAAACAGGTCAGCTTTGTGATCAGAGAAGGAGAATCTGTAAAGGAGAACGGCTGGGAAGCAGAAGAAAAGAGGCTGTAGATCTGATTAATTTTCTTGTCAAAAAATGTAGAAACGCCTGACATCGCTCAGGTGAATGGGGGCACGCTGATACAGGACGATGGAGGAGTTTGTTAACGGTTCGAAAGAGAGCTTTTGGCCTAGACTCAGCATTATTTATGATGGAGGAGTTGTAGTTGGAGCGGGCAGTGTTAAGGGCATCCCTATATGAATCAATCAATCAATCAGTCAACCTTTATTTTGACTCGGAAGTACATTGAGGGCAACCCTCATGTTCAATGTAGCCGAGCATTTACAAAAACAGGGACTGACATGACAAAATAATTACTACATTTAATCATTTTAAATTAAAAGAAAATTTAAAATAACACTGAATAAAAGATAAAAGTAGATAAAAATAGAACTTGAGATTTAAATGATAAGAAATTAAGATGAAAAGTAGATAAGAAATTAGTAAGGTAATAATACAATATCACAAATGAAAAAAGTAATGATAAAAAACTATTAAAAATAAAATGAGAGGAAATAAATAAAGAAATAAAAAGAGATAAAAAACTAAGAGAAGAACTAACACAAAAATAAAAGTTACGAATAAATATGATTAAGTAAAACAGGTACAGGCTGTCTGAAGGTGGTTTGATATTAAAAGTTTAAAATGACTGAGTGACACCGGCGAGCAGCGGCAGCCAAACTCGCACAGCCTACACTCAACCGGAACCGGAACATGCGTGTAAAAAAATGCTGTAAATGTAAAATGTAAATAACTGCAACGCAGATATTACCATTTTAATTACTATGCAAAACCACCAGTGAACCTAACATACGGTTTGAGATTGTACATAATATTGGTGACAGTAGCTCACAAATGGAAGTGGCAGATAGTGTTAAGTCTGAAGTCTCAGCCCTTGTGTGGTGTTGGATTTCAATATTTACTAAAAGTAAATTTACTAAAAGTAAATTTACTAAAAAACGATGCCAATTTTTTATTCTAGGAACCCCAGATTCCTTGACCTTTGCTCATTTTCTGTGAACAGCATATAAAATAACCCATTTTCAGTGTCTTCACACTGTAAACCCCCCCACACGTTTATATCACACATGTGGTGCTGGGTGAACCCGCGGGGAGTAAAAGTGTGGAGGTGCTGTGTTCTTCACTCTGTTCTCCTCCTACATGGCCTACTTAATGTGTGTGTGTGTGTGTGTGTGTGTGTGTGTCTGTGTGAGGGTGGACAACATGGACAGGCTGCTGATTGGCTACAGCTGCTAAAGGAAAACCCAACACTAGCCACTTGTGATATTTTAAGCATCTGGAATTTTTATATAAATTGTTATGGCTGTATTGATTTTAAGAGGCAGTAATGCGGTGGGTCCACCAGACCACCGAGTAACAAACACATCAACACCACACAGGTTTTCTTTAGGTACTGTTTTGCTATACAGAACCCTGCATGTACCTCTCCACTATGAATGGATTTTATAAAAAGCATACATTTTATACCAAAACCATCTCAAAACTATTATAAAACAACGTCTCAGAAATCAGGTGTCACTTGTAATCATTTCATGTCATCACTTTCTGTGAAGGTGCTTTTAGATACGTTAAAACTCTGGATGTATGGTTCCCATCAATACCACTAGGAACAATTCTTACTCTCTAGTATGAAACATGTCACACCAAACTACTTCAGTGACTTTGCTTACGCCTTAATTTTGAAAAATCGGTGGAATTTCTGTTTAAGCTTACTTGTCATGTTCGTCTCTTCAGAATCATTATATTTCTTCATGGCATCTAAAGTGATGTTCTTTCTTGGTTTTTATGGGTTAAGGCTTATGATGGCACATTATTGAATTCAGATTGAATGTTTTCCAGCATTAGTGATATTTGATATTTGTCCTGTTTCTTATGTGACTATGTGTTTTTCATAAGTACCTGAGATGTGTCTCTGAAGTGTAGAGCAGGTCATTTCACCGGACTTCACTTTGATATACAGTAATCACGGACAGACGACTTTGCTATTGTACTTCTGATGTATTTTCATACAGAATGATAGAACGATTTACACTGTAAGAACAAAATTACACAAAATAGAGCCCATGCACTGCACTCAAAACATCCATGAATTATTACAATGTGTTATACAGATACATAAAACATGACCATGTCAAAAATACTTGCCTCTCAAATCGAGTTTAAACAAAGCTGGAAGCAGAATCCGGCTTCCTTTGTGTTTGTTTGTATTTTTTTTTTCTTAAACAGAAGGCTACTCACACACAGTCACTTTGACATGCAGTAGAACAGACGCTCTCCGTTTTCACGTGGAGAAAGTCCCGAGTGTGTGCCGCTCGATCGATAGTGTGCACACGTTTTGTGTGACCTTTTGCTGAGATGTCTCACTTTTCTCCTCGCTTTCCCCCAGTGATGTGACTCGGGCTCCGCTCCTTTCATCTGGGCTGCTGCTCGGACACTCAGGGTGACGGAGGCGTCTTGAGGGAGTTGCAGGAGCCTTGACTTCCACTAACGTTTTCCTGACCGCTCCACTGGAACGGAGAGGGAGAGGGAGAGGGGGTTAGGTTAGGGCAGGTTGCTGCCACCAGTTTATACCAGCGGGACCAGGTCAGGCCAAGACAGTTAGAGCCACATACACAAAAATAAGCAGATGTTTCCACAAATTTCGGCATGAATGCAGCCTCTGCGAGCCCCTTTCCAGCTCTTAAAAACATACTGTATCATAATTACATCAAATATATTGTCGCTGTCCAATGAAAATTGATCCAAAATTGCTTAGAAGAAAAACTTTTTCCATTAACTTACATTGAAAGTAAAGAACATTCTTGCCCTCTCCTGTAAAGTTACTGTTTTGGAGATGCTTTTCGTTGGACAGCGACGATGTGTATGTAAAATGATGGGACCAGACCTGAGCGCGTTAGGAGACAACACATCTGGTACTGGATGGTGCTTCTAACAAGGCTACACCCAGGCTTTCCCTCTAACTCCACCCTCAAATTCCTCCAGACTGTGCAGTTTTAATGTCCGAGTGTCAGTGTCCGCAAATGTACATCTTAAGCCGTATTTAGACAGCCTTCGTTTTACATGGGGAGGTGGGGTGTTATATTAATTAATGGCGTTTCTCAGTGATTTTAGCCCCTCCGAATGCAGTCATGTCAGTCCCCATGTGAGTAAAGATTCCAGCTTCCAGCCCCTTTTTCCTGCTGTGAAATGGAACATAAAATGAACCTCAGGTTATATTAAGCCCAAATTGTCAATGAAAATGAAATGTACACTAATAACACATATGAAAATGCAAATAAATGCTCCCCCAAACTCCCTTCCTCCCACCCATCCACCCTCAGCTGGAAAACTGCCAAAACAGAGTTAACATAGAAATAAAAGATAAACACCATAAATCAAAGGTAGTTTAGCATATAAATGTGTACATTGTACAGAAATCTGTATTTATGTACACACACACACACACACACAAATGTGTGTATATATATCGCTGCCGTCAGAACAAAACCTTGTATCTCCATTTTTGACGTTTTTGATATAACGCCTGCTGCCCTTCACATTATTAGCAAATTTCATGATGAACTGACCAAAAGAAATGGCCCAAAATGACTTGGAAAAATTCTGATTCCATTGACTTACATTAAAAGTCAAAAAGTCAAGGAGGTTTTTTTCCTTTTCCTGTAAAGTTACTATTTTTGACATACTAGGTTTTGTTCCGACAGCAGCGATGTATGTATGTATATACATATATATAGTGTGAATAAGTGTTGACTTATCCTATGATCTCGCTAGTAGCATTCCTGTTCACACACACACACACACACACACACACACACACACACACACACACACACACACACACACAGTGAATTCCCAGCTAAGGGTGATACTAATGACGCACTGCACTTAGACAGAAAGGTAAATGATTAGATGAAATAATGGCTAAATTACGTTTTAACATCTTTTCTATTATTTCTACTACTTCTGGTGAAGGTATCATGCAAATCGAGCAGCTGATCCCATCTCTGTCATTTATAATGAATCACTCAGAAACACCAGACGAGCTGAGGTAAACGGTCATCACCCCACCTCCCCAAGGAAAACTAATCTCATCTGAATAGGGCATTAGAGGGTAAACCATCTTACATTTAACATATCTAACATTTCTCATCTTGACACTGGTAGAAATATCATAAGAATGTTTTAGACATTTGGACTCATTTTCACTGAGCAGTTGTGTCCAGTGCAGTTGTCTTACTCCACTAACAGATCATTTGACTTGTTTCAAGAAATAATGCCGGAAGTAAGCAGAATGATCGGCGTGGTATAAGACATTAAAAATAATAATATTCCCCTCTTAATAATTATTAGATATATTAACTAGATGTAAGATATTTTACTAGCCCAGCTGTGCAGCAGACAGTTATTTACCCATCACATTTACTCTGGCTGTATCATCACAAGTGTGAGGCCACATGTAGACACTGCTGACATGCTTTTAACTTTAAAAACCTGTCTGGCTCTGTTTTCTGAGGCTAAACTCCACGTCCTGCAGGCAACACATGTTCTCCACTGATGCAAAACATCTACACGCTTAATTGGGGTCTTTTTGGGGGGACTTTCAGGCTAAATATCACATCCAGGACGCTAAATATAGGCCTGCTGTCAGGTGGACATTTCAACAAGCACTATTTCCTCTACAGTGAGCTCCACTTTCAGGAGGGGTTGGACTTGGGGTTGTCAACTGTGGTGGAAGGGGCGTGGTGTTGCCTCACATGCAGGATGGAGAGCCAGTCATGCTGAACCAGCGGGCTGAATAGCTGATAAGATTCATCTGTGTCTTGTTTCTGCCAGCTGACTTATAGTTATGTCTCTTCTCAGTGGGTGGCCAAAGCCCAGAGAGAGAGAGAGAAGGAGACCAGAGGAGGCTCAAGAAAGGAAAAAGACTGAAAAGTCTCTCGATTGTACTCTTTAATTTTGCATGCTGGCTGGAAAGCTGAGGGATTTGTATTGCATTCAGAATAACAGTAAAAACATAACACTTTACTGTAGGGTGCTGTTCTTAAAGCTACATGACACTTACGTTGTTAAGGTTGTTATGACATTTGACATAACCCTACAAAACTGTTCATAAATGCTTATTACAACAGGCATCATCTGTCATAAAGGCTAGTTGATCAAAACTGGCTAATTAAACCTTTATAGCAAATGTTGTGTATTGTAATAAGCAAATATAAACAGTTATGTAGGGTTATGTCAGTTATCATAAGATTATGTAGGTGTCATGTAGCCCTATGAAGATCACCCTACAGTAACATGTTAGCAGGAAAACTCTGTCTCCACAGCCTGCTGACAGTGTCCTCGCTCTTCCCAGCATCCCAAAGATCTCCCACCAACATTCCTCATTACAAGAATATGCCTGTATTCATTTTTTAAGTTTTTAATTTTTTATCCCACAAACCGAGAAACTCCACCTCTGCATTTAACCCATCCGTGAAGTGAAACACCACATACACACACTAGTGAATAGACACACACACACACACACTAGGGGACAGTGAGCAGCCCTATCCACGGCGCCCAGGGAGCAACTGGGGGTTAGGTGTCTTGCTCAAGGACACCTCAGTCATGGACTGTCGGCACTGGGGCAACGATCGAACCGGCAACCTTCCGGTCACACGGCCAGTTCCCTAACCTCCAGCCCACAACTGCCCCCAAATTATAACACTAATTGCTCTGAAATGTAAACAGCAGAGTAAACCTTTTAGCCCAGGCCCCTTGAGGGACATCGCACCTCTCGTGGGCTTCTGTGCACCAGGTTATCAAGTTAAATGCTTGCAGAGAGCAACTTCCATCTCGGCACACCGTGACAACGATCAGGCCAAGACAGGCTTGCTTGTTTTACACGTGGTTGGTCGTTTCACAAGTCAGTGAAATGTTCCCTGGTTCTGGTTTACGACCAGTATGTCAGCAAAGTCTTAGAGTTTGCAGTAGAAATGGTTTCCACACTAATAAACCACTGATCCTCCTGCATGTTGCATCTGCCACACTGTCGTCAACTAGTTGACAGCTGCCCACAGCATGGAGATTTATTAGCTGGCTACTGAACTAGACTGTGCTACTGGGCAGTCAGCTCCACTATTCTCCCAGCTGTGACGTCATGGTGAATAAGTGCACCAGAGCTTAGGAGATTCAATCTAATTCCTCTACACAAAAAGGCAGAGGGGAGAGGAGCTGGGAAATAATGATCAACTCAGCACTTTAACTCAATTTGTCAGAATGAACCCCTCAGTGCTGGACATCCCCAGCGGGTGTCATTTCAGCGCTGATGTTAAATCAGTCCTCAGCCTTGCGGGACACACCCATGATAGCCCTTCCTCGCTCCTCTTAGAGCAGTGAATTACATCACTAATTGAATTTGCTTCTTTTTCCTGGCTGCAGACTGAGTCCTCTTGGCCTTCTGGGCTGAGGTGAGTTTTTTCATAAGCCTTCATATGAATAGAGCTCTAACAGGGAGTTCGGACTCCCCTGCACACAAATGCAGCAATAAAACCGCTTTTGTTCACCGAAGAATGGAAAGGTTCAGAGCGTTTAACCTTGGCTGAAATGGCCAGGGATTTAAATTATTGAGGAACACAGTCTGCGGTCCTGCAAGGCTGCAACTTACATTTCCAAAAGCAAGTAATGCGCGAAAAGCCTGCAAGAGGGAAAGATGAAAATATGATGTGCTGGTTCCTAAAAAGAGTCCTCGTGGGCCTGTGTGGGGCTAAAACAGCTTGATGGTAAACATCCAACGGCCGTTACGTCTGTGTTGAGTCATCCACCTTCCTTACAGCTGACAGCATTCATCATTTCAAATATACTTTGCTATAATTCTTCCTCCCAAAGGCACTATGGATATATAAAAGAATTGAGCCACAGAAGGTCAATGCACTTAACAGTATACAGCTTCTTACATCCTACTTTGTCTTTTGGAGCTGGTTTACAGTGTACAGCTGCATATCGCTGTTGCCAGAACAAAACCTCGCATCTCCAAATGGTGACTTTACAGGAGAAGCAATAAACCCACTTTACTTTTAATGCAAGTCAATGGAACCAGACATTTTTCTAAGCAATTTTGGGCCATTTCTTTTGGCCATTTCATCATGAAACCTTGACACAATATAAAAGACGAATGATATTTTCAAATGATGTAAAAAACTGGAAAATGACAAAAATGGTGATAACAAGGTTTTGTTCTTACGGCAGCGATATGCAGGTGTTCCTGAACTCTGGAGGACTCTGGTGGAGCAAACTGGATTTGTTTCTTCAGCTGAGATGTTACACTAAGGGCCAGATGCCAGCTGTGACCAACCTCCTCTCATTTAATTTCCAGGCAAAAGGACGTTAAGTGTCACGCTTCCTGGTCCTCAGTTGGACTCTCACTTCATTACGAAGATCTTTCAGTTTGTCTTGTGACTCCATCAACCAGCAGATCCAAGTCACCTGAACACTGACTGTCATCACCTGTAGAACAGTGGACATAATCCTGTCTGTTTCATTGCCCAGTAATGCCCCGTTCTGTCAGTGCATACTGAGCCGTCCTCTTGTTAGTCTCTGATCCCGTTTGTGACCTCGATCTGTTTCTCTTTGTTGTTTTTCGGATTCTACCCTGTCGGCTATGTTAACCTGTTTATTAGATCTTTTGGTTTTGGCCCTCACTTGTTTACGCCTTCGCCTGCTCCCAGGCTTTGTGTTTTGCTTCACTGTTTTTTAATCCTCTGTTTTTTCTAGTGTCAATCCTTTTTAAAGAAACCTCCTGGTTTATTTTATATGTGTAAGTGTCTACGTTGCCAGAGTAGCATTACATTAAGTTCAAGTTATTGATTTTTCAGCTTCAGGAAAAGAATTACACAGAAACCTCAAAAACTAAATGTAATAAAATACTGTATTCATTGGGCCTATATTACAGCTTCCATTCTTCTCAGGAGACTTGCTTTTATTTTCACAAGGAAATCTGAAGGGATGTTTGTCTACATTAGCAAAGCTGTAGGGGCAGTTGTTGGCTGAAGGTTAGGGAGGCCCAGTGTCTGGAAGGTCACCGGTTCGATCCCCAGTGCCGACAGTCCATGACTGAGGTGTCCTTGAGCAAGACACCTAACCCCCAACTGCTCCCCGGGCCCTGTGGATAGGGCTGCCCACCGCTCCGGGCAAGTGTGCTCACTGCCCCCTAGTGTGTGTGTTCACTAGTGTGTATGTGGTGTTTCACTTCACGGATGGGTTAAATGCGGAGGTGGAATTTCCCCGTTTGTGGGATTAAAAAGTGGCACTTAAAGTTCAGTCCTACTGAGGTGGGATTAGTTGTCTACGGGGAGGCGGGGTAATGTCAGTTTACCATGTCTGTAATGTTTTTGACCGATTATAAAATATAATATAATATAATGACAGATGGGAGTGGCAACTCAATTTATGCACCGCCTTTACTCCAGAAAATGTCTTGAACATGCAAAGCCCCAGTGGTGTCATCTTGTATAAATAAAAATAATGCGTGGCCACAACTTAGTAAAGATTAAGTGACCCTTATTAGTCCCACACCGGGAAATTTCACTTCTGCATTTAACCCATCTGTGAAGTGAAACACCACATACACACTAGTGAGCACACACACTAGGGGGCAGTGAGCACTCTTGCCCGGAGCGGTGGGCAGCCCTATCCACAGCACCCGGGGAGCAGTTGGGGGTTAGGTGTCTTGCTCAAGGACACCTCATTCATGGACTGTCGGCTCTGGGGATCAAACCAGCGACCTTCCGGTCACGAGGCTGGTTCCCTGACCTCCAGCCCACGACTGCCCAACTGTCGCCACCACTGTAAAGTGTGGGAACAAAGTAATTAAGTCTTTGCCATGACTTAGTAAGATCCTAGATCATAATCCTAAGAGATCCTAATGTGTAGATGTGACTAAGTAAGGCATGAACTTGTTCCCACACCTTACTAATGCCACGCATTATTTTTATTTATATGATTTGTCACCAGCAAGACTTCGTCATAACATTTGCTTTAGCCATGTTTAGTTTACTCTAACCTTTTGCCTGGCTGTCTTAAGTGAATGTGCATTCATATCCCTTTGCCACAGGATCTGACAGCATTTTTACCAACATGTCGATTTGCACAGGATTAATACAGTCAGAAGTTATTTCTACTGTTTGTTTTATGGAAGGTAAAAAGTAAAGAGTGCACGGTTGGTCAAACGACTGACATGGCATATTTGGACAGGACTAAAATCACTGAGAAACGCCAGTAAAATTGACATTACCCTACTTCCCAGTGTGAAACCAATATCGTCCATCCAGAGCTTTAGAAGCTGCATTCTCTCAATCCGAGTGATTCCAAACACATTCAGTGATGTTGAAGTCTGGACCCTGGGGTGGTCAGTCCAGTCTTCTGAGAACACTAGCAGCTTTTCTGTTTATTTTTCTTAGGGAGGTTCTTCTAGATCAGCTACACATCCTTTCAGAACCATAGCACTGAGTGGTCTTCTCACAGTGGAAGGATGGACAGAAACACCTGTGGATGTTTTCAGACCTGAAGCAGCGTGATCTTCTCCTCTCTCTCAAAGACGAAAGTGTTGTTAAACTAATGGGGACAGTTTTGGTCTTGCACAGCTCTCAGACATCTCATTTACTCTATTACTTCTTATCATTTTTAACTCTAGTCATTTAGATGGTAAATATACTTTCAGCACATTTTCAAAGCTTGTTTTTATCTAGATGCTGTGGCCACTGACAATGTTAAAGCCTCTCATCAGCTCACCTCTGAGACCCTAATTTATGCAGAGAAAAGCTCAAACTTTAGTAAGTTGAGTAGAATATGTAATCAGTTGCAGTTCCAATCTCTCCACCTTCAATCTTCTTGGCCATCATCCCGCATTTTGTGCAGTACTCCCTTATATGCATATGCATGAGAGAAAAACATGCATTTTGAGTTTTTCCATGCATACAACCTATAAACTCCACTCAGGCTGGTGCGTCAGTTTCGTATAACACATGTACCAACACATATATCAGACCGGTCAAACATGCACAGACGTCCATTTGAACTGAAACTGAGACCACATGCAAACATGGTTTGGGTCTGATTGGGAAAAATCAGAGCTTTAGAGCTGAAGCACGATCCTAAACGTATCTGTGTGAAGGCTGTTGTTTTTCTGCATTACCTCTATGAGCGGGTGCCAATGGGCGATGGGCTTGCGTGGGTACGTCAACATCTCGTTCCAGTGATCTCGGCCCAGGCTTTCCGCCGCATTCCCCACCCGACACACACCAATGATCTCATTATGGCCTACGCTGTGGATGGCAGAAGAAATGCAAGTATTCAGTTCAGTCCATGATCTTAGATGATGGATACGTGACTGTTCTCCGTTTTGCCGAGGGCCTTTGCCGACTCTCGGTTGTAAATAAACGCCTTTATATGATGATGCTCCCCCAGCATGGTTAGAAAAACCGCTCCAAGTCCAGGATCTTGAGGAGCTCATCTAGCTAGGTTGCCATTCCCTCTTGTGCAAACTTTAGCCATATCTTTGTGATTCAAGTCACAGCAATTTGAAGCTGGGAGTTTATGATGGTACTAGCTTAATAAGAATGTCATTAATACTTACAAAGTATTAATACAGAGTGATTCTTATCGATCTATCCTGCTAGCTTGGTCTTCTCCTTACCCAGGATGCTGGGAGGGTGAAAGCATGAGCTTCCTCTCAGACGCTTGGAGGAGAATGGTATCTGTAAGCTGACCGCAGTTAGCAATCAATAACGTCAATAACACATCATGTGATCATGCTGAATGACCTCATTATAAATGACTGGTTTCACCAGATCAATGGGCAAGAATAAAGAGCAAAAGTGCATCGGATGGCCGGCAATGAAATATTCCTGACAGACATTATGGAAGGTTGGTAGCTTTTCATTCGGTCAGCGTTCGGAGTCATAACAAAAACACACGAGCTTAACCAGCTGCGTTAACTAGCCGTCTAATAGTAACAGCTGTTTATCTGGCTTCCGTCTTCCTTACCAGCCTGTGTTCGCTGTCATGATACACATAGCTAGATTATTAATTTCCCTCTCTTGACAGCCAGTAATTTTACAGTCTACTGAAAGCAGATTCCTTCGGGATCCAAATGATGAAAAATATACAAAATACAAGTACAACTCTATAAGCTAGGAAAACATGAATATTCAAAAGCTTAAGAAGAACCATAGACAGATACACAAATATACAGATAAAAGACAGAAAAAGAATGACGATGGCTGCTGAACAACTACAAACACTATATAAATGCAGCTGTAAGAGTCGTTCTACGGAAATGTCCATTTTTCTTGAGCCATCTGTTTCGCAATATTGGTTTTCAAATCAATTATCTGGAATCCAGAGCACCACAGAAGTGCTTGTCCTCAGTCTGTGTAAAGGCTGAGTGTCATATTTCCAGGTAAAAACATTTTTCTGCAGTTTTAACTGCAATAATCTCTACATGAGTATAAAATATATTAATTGAACGACAAAATACATAATGGAAGCTGTGGTTCCCAGAAGTCGTGTCACGTCACTGGTGTTACTGCGTAACAAAAAAATCCCTTATTTTAAAATAAAAATCACACTGATGACATCACTTGGCTTTATTTGACCTATTTTACGAAGAAAAGCTCATGGTGAGTCCACTGGTGATGTCCACCTTCAGCTATAAGGCATTTTCTCATTCAGCTCATGATCTCATATGAAGCTTTTAGCTGACGTCACCGGCGTGACCGACTTTATTCTGGGGTGACCGTGAAAAAACAGAACACAAATGGATCAGACGGCACGTTTTAGTGGCTGTTCCATGATTGACGGCGTGTGGTTTGATGCTCTGCAGCAGCCGTTTTGTAAAATGCATTGTTCATTGAAAACGTCACCGGTGTCGCCCTGTCTTGTGCGCAACACCGGTGACGATCGGTGACACCAGTGACACCTGTGAATAGATAGAAAGGTGTAAGTTTCTGTAGGATAACCCATTTAACACATATCAGAAAGGTGTATTAACAATGTGCTAAAAAATCTAAATAAATTTTAAAAACTTGAGTTGCTTTTGAGTTGCTTTGTGTAACGAGCCGGTTGCACAGAAACGAAGTTGCAGGAGACTCGCAGCGTCATGCAGTCAATGCTCAAAAAGCTTCTTCAGGTCTCTCGTTTCATCAGAGGCCAACGGACAAAGCGTGAACTCGACTGCACCCCACACTGGGAGAACATCTGAGAAGAGACGTCGCTCCAAGCTTTTAAGGCCACCACGACTTCACTTTAAGTGAAAGTGCAGCTTTAAACGCTTCCTATTCTCTAGCACACAAGGTTCCCTCAGAAATGCTCTTTAACGTCCCAGGACGCGGCATCACGGAGCTGATCTTGTTTGAAAACTAGCCTGCCTCTTGCAGCGATTCTTGATTGAGACCTTAATGCACGTTGTCCCAGTGCGCATTGTGGCTGGGCTGAGAGGTCTACAGGATGGGTGGGTAACAATGTTTGGCAGATTATATCATCTCATGAAATATTCACTCTTAACAACACGAGGAAGCTAAAGCCTACTCCGCTTCTTTCCTTCCTTCTCGCTCGCTCTTTCATTATCTTGTTCCCTCTCTCATCCTTTCCTCCACTTTGATCCTCCTCGCCCCATTATCGGTGTATCGCTTACTGCGAGTGGTGAAGGCTCCTCAAACTGGGCGGCATCTCTATGCATGATCTGAATCTGTTGCTGCGTGATCACCACAGTTCACAGAGCATTTCTCTTCTGCGTCTAAACAAATCTAGCCCGAACGCAAAAGATGTTTTGGAACGAGACGCCTCTTCAGTTCCGACTTTGACCCTGAGCACTGACAGCAGCCCCCTCCTCCCCAAAACGTATTCATCAGCTTCCAAGACGAAACAGGAAAAAGCTCTCTCTGCACTATCAAAGGGTTCTTTGTGCGCCGCCGTAGAATAATCACTTTTCGTTTCCTGAAGAACAATGTTTGAAGAGAGGACTTCTGAGTGAACCTTTTCAAGGGCCCATATCAGCGCTGAATACTGAGCTCCTCTTGTGCTTCTGAGTTTTAAAACGTGCCGTTCACCATACAGGCCATGCAAACTCACCGCACCACGAAATCACTCACCCAGTGCGTCTAAACACACTCAATAATAACAACTACGAGAGTCTTGAGAGGCCATGAGCCGTTGGTTAAATTTTCTGTATTGTTATCTTGAGGTAACGAGTTAATTATCTCAAGATAACAACTTTGATATCTTGAGATCACAAGGAGGTTACCTTGGTATCTCAAGATAACTTTATCTTGACAAGATAACAAGATAATTAACTTGCTGCCCCAATATAATGACTTTTATTATCTTGAAATCACAAGATAATTACCTTGTTGCCTCAAGATAATAACTTGATATCTCTGAATAACAAGGTAAGTTGTTTGGGGGCAGTTGTGGGCTGGAGGTTAGGGAACTGGCCCTGTGACCGGAAGGTCGCCGGTTCGATCCCCAGAGCCGACAGCACATGACTGAGGTGTCCTTGAGCAAGACGCCTAACCCCCAACTGCTCCCCGGGCGCTGCGGATTGGGCTGCCCACCACTCCGGGCAAGTGTGCTCACTGCCCCCTAGTGTGTGTGTGTATTCACTAGTGTGTATGTGGTGTTTCACTTCACGGATGGGTTAAATGCGGAGGTGGAATTTCCCCGTTTGTGGGATTAATAAAGTATCACTTAACTTAATTAACTTGTTATTTCAATATAACCATCGTTATCTGCAGATAACAAGATAAATAATTTGTTATCTCAAAAGAACAATCCAGACAATTCTAAGTACCTCATGGCCTCCCTGGACTTCGTAGGTAACTGCGGAAAATCAGAGTTTCTCAGTAATCCAGTACGTGTTTACATGCGTAATCAGATACTCTGGGTCTACATGAATCAGACAGTAATCAGATTTCTGCCTTGAAAACGGCCAAAACATTCACAGAATGTCACGCACCCCTCGGAATCTGATACTCACCTGGACTCCATTCCCCAGACTCCTCTGGGAATTCACGTTTCCTGCCACCTTTTCGTTGTGTTCGTTGGTATATACGCCTGGTCGTTTCTGACCCGCTTGCCTCTTTACCCATTACCTCTTTTGCTATTCCCTTCGGATTATCTGCCTGTGGTAACATCTCCGCGTTCTGACCTTTTGGACTGTTCTCTGGACTCTGATCTTGTGTCTCGCCCTTCGGATTGTCTGGTTTGGACCCGCGCCCTTTCTGACCACGAGCTCGATTACGTCTTCTTTAATAAAGTCTACCTTGTTCATTTTACCGCAAGCGTCTGATTTCATCTGAAGGACATGCGATGTAAACATAATGTAAAACTTCACATCGTGTGTGTGTTTTTTTTAAATATCGTGTCAATTTACCTGATAATACGAACAGACATCATTTAAGAGATGAAGAATATATAAATCCTTCATTTCGTCAAGCAAGTGTCTGAAATCAGCATCACTCCAAAGTTTTGCTGCCGTCTTGTGGCAGCGCTGCTCGTTTATTTCTGATACAGGAGTCGGCTTCCACACACGCACGGACTGAGAAATCCGAAAGAAATCAGAGGACGAGTTCACATGCACTGAGAAACCTGATTACCGAGCTGAAATCCGGCCTCTTTATCGGATCGGACTTCTAGACCTCTAAGAAATCAGAGTGTGCTGTTTACATGACCATTTAAATAATCAGATAACCTCAGAAATCAGACTATGGTCAGATTATTGAGGGCATGTAAACGCACTCATTGTGTCTGTGATGTCACATGACCCAACTCATTTACATATATTCATCGCAGCACGCCCACTCACACTGAGGCCTTTTGTATGAGGTGTGCAACAAAGAGCCAATCAGAGCAAAGCTCATTTAAATATATCAGTCATAAAAGCAAAGAGAAGGTTTAAAAAATGAGCGATGAGCGTAAATAAAACCACAAAAACTGTATAAATGGAATATAAGGGGGGAAAAAATGAACAAAAGAGAAAAGTGGGTGTGGCCCTTTTAAAGGTGTAAAGAACCTTCAGATAATGTAAAGGTTCTACACCAAGTTAAGGGTTTTCCTAGAACCTTTACATTATGTGGAAAGGTTCTTCACACTCACCACGTACATCACATTTACAAATTTGGGTTCTCTAGGAAAAAAACATCCTTTGAAAGGTTCTTGAGAGAACCCAAAGTGGTTCTTCTATGGCGCCTTATGGTGTTTTGAAGTGTGTGGTTACTGAGCTGCGCAGGAATGAAGTGTTTCTCACCGATCATAGTCCATCACCGCTATTAAAAGACTGATTTGGTCTATGTTCTCGGGGGGGACGTCAAACACTATGGCTTCGTTGTAGACGGGATTGAGCGTGTTCCGCTTGGTGGACGTTTTCCTCTTTTTCAGTCTCCGTCCGTCACACATGAGGGAGACCTTAACGTAAGGATCTGAAACCACAGACATCAAAGTCACTTTACTGCAGGTCGTCGCTGCTACAACAAAACCTCATATCTCAAAAAAAAGGAAAAGGAAAATCAAAAGGAATAAATGCTCTTCAGATTCATGTATTATAAAAGGGAATTCCGCCAAATTCCTACATTTCTGAATAATACAGGGCTAGACAGCTGCATTCAGAGCGGTTTGATGTGAAAGGTGCCACTGTACAGAACTGTTCACAGTGTTGGTGATAGGAACCAGACGAGCTTAATGCCTCCAAAACCACAATCTTAAAGAGAGTTAATACATGAAACCAGTTATTAATATTAATATATACAAAAACATTGTCTTATGATGACCATGAGAAAGTTTAGGCCTAAAACATATTTCTTTAAATCTATTCGGGGCAGCCCTGTCCAGGGTGTATCCTGCCTTCCACTCAATGACCACTGGGATAGGCTGCAGCAACCACCCCCCCCCCCCCCCCCCAACCCCCCCGACCCAGAAGGAACAGTGGTTTAGAAAATGTATGTGTGTGTGTGTGTGTGTGTGTGTGTGTGTGTTCAGTGCAGGGAGGTGCAGTAGCTTTGAACACTCCTGCAAATTTTACTGCACAGTGTCTGTTTATTTATAAATATATGATATATTATATTTGTATATAAATACAAATAAAAATAAAGCGTACAATATAAAATGTGCCGTAACCTTTGCATAGACCATATTTTATGTTTTATTTTTTCCAAATATGTCAAATTCAGCAAATAAACAGTGATTGTGCATTAAAGTGTGCAAAAATGTGATCTCTGTAGAGGATGTGTTTTCACTTAGAAAATGAACAAAACGTGTCCTTTGACCACGGTGCCTAACCCTTTGGATACAACTGTACCTACAGAGCATTGTTAGGCAAAATAGTCCCCAAAGAACACTTATTTTCAGATTTATCACTATTGCACCATCATAAATGTGACATATAGAGCCTCAGAAGACGTGCAGGTTCACTGCTGATTGTGATTAAACTGGCTACATTTGCATTGTAGACATTGTGACCTCTGGTTCCCACCATCACCACCACTGGAGCGAACGTCAGAACATTTCTCTTACAACCATTTCAGTCCAATTTCCCTTTGAAGTAACAAACAAATGTTTGGTTGATTGATCTGTTGTTCTTCAAAATAAATGTTCACATTGCCATTTTGTGTGTATATATATATATACACACACTCTCTCACACACACAGTACTGTGTGAAAGTTTTAGGCGTCTGAACACGTTTTTAAATAGTTGACCTCAGCAGTGAGTTTATCACAATATACATTAGAATAAAGTCGTATTCATAATTCAAATAAACAGAAAAACAATAAAAAGTAGCAAGAATTTCTCGGGTCCATATTTTTCCTGGACACCTTCACAGCCGCCACAGAGACTCGTTAATATCATCAATTACATCATGAGCTCAATTTACTGAGCACTGATTGGTCAAACCAGGAGCTGCTTTTTAACTACATATAATACTGGGCTTCCTCGAGGAGGAGAGGCTTGGAGATGGGGAAACACACACACCAACATCCAGGTATTTATATATATATATAATATTATTATTATTATTATTATTATTATTTAATACTCCATAAATCTTGCTTATTCAAATATTAACATTTTTCCCAGTAAATAAACACAAACAACACAAATAAATAGATTTAGAAAAGTGGGTGCCGAAGACTTTCGCACAGTACTATATATATATATATATATATATATATATATATATATATATATATTCACACAGCAGTACACGGTCATCTAATACTGAACAAAAGAGGCTGTTCAACAGAAGCTTGTGACATACACAAACTCACATTTCCATAAACATCACTCGGTCAGGCAGTCAGATATCTAATATAATCAAGATTAAAATGAAGACGTTGAATACCAGAGGCTCCTGTGATGTCCATGGCTTTAAGGTTTCTGGCTTTGATGATTGTAATGGTCAGTCGGCCAGCAGTTGGAAGATAGCAGAGAGAAAACATCAGGTCGCCCAAGTCCACATTATCCTGCAATGCAATTACACACGAGAAGAATACTCAAAACCTGCTCACGTTCACAAAACATACCAAGCACCAAGGGGGAATTCCATCCCATTTTGAACGTTTTTGGATGATACAATTGTTAAGATGCAAACAAAGTCAATTCAGATTGTTTTGATGTGAAATGGTCCATTGTACAGAAACAGATTTCTCTATAGTGGTGGTGATAGGAACCAGGAGTCGCAATGTCTACCACACAAATATAGCCATTATATTTATTATTCAAAACCACCAGTGAATAATGTTAATAGTGGTAAATCCAAAATTCCCTCTGCCTCTTTATCTGCCATGAAACTATTGTAAGACAAAGTCTCAGGCAGTGCATTCATAACCATTTAATGTGAAGTCTTTCAGAGCTTTTAGAGACGTTAAGCTCTTCAGATGTCTGGTTCCCATCACCACCACTGTGGGCAATTCTGACTCGGTTTGTCTAAAACAGTGCAATTCACAATAAATGAATCAAAAAAGGTGAAATTCCTCTTTAACAAGCCCACTGCTCATATTTACTAAAGAAAAAAACACAAAGCCATGGAAAACATCTTGAATGTGTATTGAACATTTTTAAAGAGCATGGTCATTCAGGCCTGTGCTTGTTCCTCATGATTTCCAAAACCTTTCGAGTCGTGATTTTAGATATTATTGCATAGACAGGGGTCTTAAACTCAATTATGTGGAGGCCACTTGTCAGGTCATCTTCTCCAACAAGGGCTGAGAATGAAAAAGTGTCTCATATTTTTAAGTATTCATTTTAACTACATATTAAGATTAAGTGACCCTTATTAGTCCCACAATGGGGGGGTTTTCATCTCCGCATTTAACCCATCCGTGAAGTGACAAACCACACAAACACTAGAGGGCAGTGAGCACACTTGCTCAGAGTGGGGGGGCAGCCCTATCCACAGTGCCTGGGCAGCAGTTGGGTGTTAGTTGTCCTGCTCAAGGTCATGTACTGTTGGCTCTGGGGAACAAAAGGCTGCAAATAATTGTTTATTAGCAATTCTTCTGTCACAAGCACTACATCTGTTACCACTAGGAGTTGTAACAATGATATTAATATGTAACAATTATTATTATTATTATTATTATTATTATTATTATTATTATTATTATTATTATTATTAGCAGTAGTAGTAGTAGTAGTAGTAGTAGTAGTAGTGGTGGTTTTAGTAACTACAGGCTCCTGCAGATGGTGTTGCACAAGGATGATTGAGCTATAAATACCTGCAGGTGTGCAGTGGGATTCATAGATTGAGAAAAGGTGGTACAGTGCAGTGAAAGCCTTGTGAGTTTACATTGTGTTTAATAGATATTTTTGCATTCAATCACATACAGTAAAATGATTTGGAACAACACCATTATATGGGAATCTTATGGGACAGCAGTGGCATTCATGCTGAACACAAGTGAAGTTCATGCAAATGAAGTGATAGTAAAGAGGTTATTTCTGCGTTTTCAATGGATTTCTTTGATCTTTTTCATTCGTTTCTTAATTCTGATATGCTGTATCTACTGCTCTGTCATGAATGAATCCACAAAGGCAGATTTAACAGTCAGATTAGAATAACCACTTCATCAGTTATAGCTAAATTAGTCTCGCTCACTCAGTGTACAGTGTTTACACTGAGTTTAGTTTTTCCTGGAAAGGTTTGTCTTGTACGCATCCCTCTATTTTTGCTTTGTCACCATCAGCCTAAAATGATTTTACGAAGTTTATTTTGGGAAACCAGCCACAGTGTCTGATGGGTGAAGCAGATCTACCTGTCCGATGTAAACAATACCTGAAGATATATGGCAAAATAAGTGACGGGCTGTATTACACTGTATCTGGCGGTTTGAGACCCCTTGCCTAAGGTTTTACCCCAGTCACTAGTTCTCTGTTTATTACCAGCACTGGTTAAGTAACAGCATTCTCTAGCACTTCTGCTGGAAAGTGTCAAAATCAGCCTGGCGTGCTTCCCGATTGGGGTGCAACAGGACACAGCTGCCTGTAATTGAGGTGTAAATCTTCCTAAAGGTGTGTGATATGCTCCTGTGGTTGACTCCGATGTGGGGAAATTTGGACTCAGTTAAAAGAAGCAGTGGGTAGTGTGGGAACAGTGAAGCGTTTTGAGAGGCAGTCCCCCATCAGGGAATCCTGCTCCCCTTGCTCTAGTTTTGCTTTTCTCACCCTCAAGCGGAGACCTGCTCTCTAATTAACACCTCCCTTAAAATAGCACAGTTTTCACAAGAACATGCAACGGCGTCACACAAATTCAGTTTAGAGTTTGTTTGTTTTTTTTTGTGTGTTAATTGAGAAAATGCTGAGACAAAAAAGCCACTTGGTGTTTGGCTTGGAGATCTTGGATGGCATTTGACTTGGGTTTAATATTTGTGTGTATAATTTCATATTAACCTGAAGTGTACAGCTTTCAGACCTGGAAGGTGGGGAACAATTATTTAGCAGGTTTTAATAAATAATTTGAAGATTAATTGTTTTAAACAAGCAACTTACACATTTCTGATACTAATGATACTAATGAAAACATCAGTGTAACGGGGAGCAAGGAGGCGGACGAACGTGCTGAGATAAGCGAGAGGGCAAATCCAAAATCGGGGTCGAGACAGTCCAGGGTCAATGAGCCAACACGGATAGATCGGGGACCAGACATGACATAAACCAGAATCAAACAAACAACACCAGTACAACCAACACAGCATATAACACCAACAACACAGACAGACATTCAAACAAAGACCGGGGAAAACACAGGGCTTAAATACATAAGGGTAACAAGGGACAGGTGCAAACACAGGTGGAGACAATCAGGGGTGGAGTTATGAAACAAGGGGGCAGGACTAGAAAACCAAAACAAACACGCATGGACAGGACTGGGAGGGGCCAATCGTGACAATCAGCTGTATTTCCAGCACCAACTATTAACCCTCTGTTACATGATGTTGCCTCAGGGCAACAAACTAATTTCCCTGACTTTACAAGAATGTTATACCTATTACGATAGGGTTAACGGTAAATGGAGGAGTTTGAGTAAGTCAGTAAAAAGCATGTACTGGGTCATACTCATTTATACCTCTTTTTTAATGTTCAGTATAAATGTTTTTGTTATGAGATTTTGCAGAAATACGTTTGTTGCCTAGAAACAACATTTGGAATTTGGATTTGCAACAGTGGAATAGATTTGGAGCCAGTCACAAACCAGGTCTCACAACTTCAGGAAACATGGATCTATATCATTTCTTTCCAATGTTCCACAATGTTGCCTCAAGGCAACACACTCCAACAGGAGCCCTGCACACATTGTTTAAATGTTTTTGAATTTAATAATCTTGTCCGACAAAATAAATCAATGCTCCTATGATGCAGGCAGTCGAGGGTTAATGAGCAGTTCGGCTGAAAATAGAGACCAAATGTTACATTTTACAAGTAACACACTTAAAGGCCAATAGTAGCAGCAGCTAGAACATTAACTCGGACTGTAAGTGACCACACTGTGATGAGTGATTACTTAAAGAAATGGCTCAGCTGTTCAGGTAAGTGGCTTTGTTAGTGTTTTGATACCAGTTTCTGCCATGGGTGTTTACTGCTGCTTGTTGTCCCACACTCCAACATGTTGTCAAGTTCTGTTTACTGGTGCAGGAATCAGAAATTGCTTTGTAATGTTGGTCATAGGTATCCCCATCACTGATCCCGATACTGTGTTTAAGTGCCTCTATTGGCAATGATACCATTACAGTATCGGTGCCTCACTAGTGAAAGCTAACCCCGCCGTGTGGAGGCTGTACCTGGCTAGCTCTCACTGTGGCTTAAACTCTTCAACATGGTGCTTTATTATAGACACCAAGAAGGCAAAAATTAAAAAAAATATAGGTGTGAATTTTGACATACACAACTCAGAAAGTGAAAAACTGACGATAAAAGTTACTTTAATGTCTGTCTGACTGCTGCCCAAATTTGCAAATTGTTCATTTTGGTCGATTTTCAGTTTTTGACATCATTTTTTGTAAATTTCCTGATGAACAGACCAAAAGAAATGGCCCAGAATTACTTGGAAAGACATCTGGTTCCATTGACTTACATTAAATAGATATGAGGTTTTGATCCAACAGCAGTGATATGAATTTGCTATGGGAATGTATTAAGATAAATAAAAACACACTATATCAATATTATGTTTTACCCTGTGGTACACTGTGATTTGCTCTTTGTTACTACCCACAGAACATTTATCACTCAGTCAGACAGCTGAGAAAATGCTGAGGCAAAATAATTTACTGGGAAGAGTTGACGGATATGAACTCTGGGGTGGCGTCTGATGTCAGTTTAATATTTTTGTGTATGTTTTTACCTTGAGATGCCTTTTTACCTTGAGATGCCTTTGGGCCTAGGAGCTATTACATGTAGATTTTTGGCCTCAACATTTCAGTCAGCAAAAGGGGTAAAGGACATTCTTACTTTTTGCTAGAATTTGTCTGACTGAGGAACTAATCCTAATAGAAATAACCCACAGTTCAGTTCAGCCAGGCCTGTTATATAACACTTTCGAAGTGAGCCTATTGCAGTCGTGCTACTCAGAATCTTTTTTTTATCACTTTAGGAGACGATGTTTCTGACTTTTGATATAGATTATTAACAGCCTGCCACACTTTTGCTTTCCAATAATGCAGGCATGACATTTTTGAAGTGCTACTCTTTTTGCATTGCAATCAATTCATTGAATAAATATTTAATGCTAGATTTGAAATAACTTTCTAAAACTACGGTCTAATCTGTTATTTGTTGTGTTACAAACACATCATACAGCCACTGGGAATCCCTGTGGGGTCTGACAGTAGTGTAACTCTTACCTCAGTTGTCGAACCATATCATAAAGAAAACAGTGATTCTTTATTCAGCACAAAATAGATGCCAGAGCCGCCGAGTTTGATTTACCTATTCAGCCAGAAAGAAGAAGCCAAACTGACTCATCTTTTAGCTTGTTGACCTCCTCAACTGACAAATTTCTGTCATTTGATTACTCGGCTCTCGTACAAGAGTTACTACACTTATATGACTGCAGTAAGGTACTGTATGTGGCTTCTAAGAAGTAGTAGTAGCTTTCTACCTTTTTTCTGCATTCATCAGATAAAAAACATTTTAAAAATAGCCCACCCCTAAAACATGCACCCCAAAGCAGTCAAAGATTCATCCCACCTTCAACATCCATCATGAGATGATGGTTTTCCCAGCAAGACTGTCTCGCTTTGACTACTGCAACACCACTGTTAGAAATAGGTACAAACAACGCAATTGTTCCTTCAAAGGTACCGCAGTGGTTTTAAGGTCCAGTTGTGCACCATAAATAGGTTTTTCCCAGTGGAAAAGTACCTATCCTCCTGGGCCAACTGGCCACCCTGTCAGTGCTCAAAGAGGTCATGACAGTTCCCACCTGCTGGGAAAACCTTCACATCTTGTCCCAGTGGGTTTGGGGACTATTCATTACCCACAGCCCGACACAGGTGATAAGGTATTCAACCTCCCGCTGAAAAAGGGCTTTACATGTCCTCAGTAAGGAGCCATCCGATCTTGATGAAATGCAACAAAACGTCCCCATTTTGATCCAGTGTCGGCTGGTTGGCCATATGCTAGGGCCGAAGGATGTGAAGCTCTCTACTCAGCTAAAGCAGACATGGGGTGCACCCAGTGGACTCTTGTATGGCTGAATGACATGCCATTATTAGCACCAGCTGCTGCTTCAGATCCCAAGCTTTCTGGTCCTTGGGAATGACCAGAGCCAATTGTGTCCCTAGTGTACAATTAAAGTGCTCTACCAACCCATTGCTTTGTGGGTGAAGTGGTGTGGCTCTTGTCTCATGGATGGAAAGTTGTGAACACATCTCTGTGAATAACTGGGCCTTAAAACTCCTTCCTTGGTAAGAGTGTAGTTCTCCTGGTACAAAACCTGCTGAACATTCCTTCTGTAAGAACTTCACAGACTGGTCTGGCACAGGGCAGGCCACACTCCGTTTAGTACAACAATCCTATCCAAAGACTGCTGAACCTTCCTCCGTGTTGTGTAAATGCCAAAATGTCCTGTACCAGGTTTACCATGATGATGATCTAGCACCTTCTCTCAGTTATATTTGAGAACCAGTAGCTGCCACTTGTCCTGATGCTGGCTCTTTCCAACTGTGCTACTGTAAACTATCTCTTAAAGCAAAACCTTTGCACTATGACCACGTTGTGCACCACACATATGTGCTAGAAGCTGCCAACTCAGATCAGACTGTGTACCGATTTGCCTCCAGCCACTGGATCAGCTCTTGATCACCACATTGCTCCTTTCCCGTGGTTTCCTCATCATCTTTAGACTCAGCCAAGCTGTAGTGTGAACAATCTAGGGCGTTGAGAAAGGCTTTCAGTATTTTCGCAGCTCTGCTCAGTCTGGTCAACGATGGTAAAGTTCCAACCTTGCGATTGTTCATGTATGTATACAAATGCATGTATACAAAATCACCTGGCTGGGGAGCAGGGAGAACTGGAGATCTACACAATATTTTATGGTATCAAATGCTTTCTGATGCTTTGGACCTACATCTGCCACAGTATTTACCTGTGGATTGGCTATTTGCTGTATATGGTTTCTCTTTGGCAACCAAGGGCTTTTCATAGAAAGTGTTGGAGGCATATCCCCCTACTCTGACCCAGCTCCATTTCTCGTTAGATTCTTAATAGGACTATGTTTTTGATTGGTTTGTGCTGGGCAGTGATATGACCGATATGTCACACTTCCAACATGCCTGGGTTGTGGGTTGTGATGACATGCAGTTTGCTCTCTTTGGTACCAGGTGAGTGAACTCTACAGTTTCTACATGTCAGTATTGAAATACCAGATGAATAACATTCAGCTTCTAAACCTCTGAGTGATCCAACAAAAGGTTGTTGGCTAAGAAAGCAGCTTATTCATCAGTTAAAGTTGTGATATGACACAAGCAGATAGATTTAGGCTCATAGAGCACTTACGTCTAGCACTAATCATGGGATCAGCACATACTGAACTATCCATATCACCTTGAATAGTGCTAGCAGGCCTAAAAATGCTTACTACTACCTTAGCTGTTCATTTGGACTGGCAGCTCTGTCTTTCCAAGTAGATTCACTTTTCCCACACCTTCTGTAATTGGATGCTCCCATTTCACCATTTTCAGCAATAGCTTGTGAGGAACTTCCATCTCTAATGTCTGGCTACCACGGCTTTGGGAGTTGATACGGACCCTTCTGACACCACTGTAGCGTGGCGGGGTAGCTAGAGGCAGCAGCAATAACAGAATTTTGAGTTAAGACTTTTTTGGTGCCACTTTTATTTTCTTGACTATGGTAACTAAACCCAAGGTTGAAATGCCCACAGAGAAACAACCAAATACAACAAGCTACTTCTTGACTGCCTGAAGCTGAAACTGAAAATCTGCCTTTCCTCATTCTCCTCCTGTGCACTTCACAAAAATCCGTCCTACTTAACTCCGGCCAGTACTTTTACAGTGGACATCTCCCACATTAAAAATTAATGCTCAATTAATTTGAAGTTGCTTTAATGTCACTAGTAGCTCCTCATATGTTACCAAAATGCCACTGGCTGAGATATCATAAAGCTTTGGATTCTACAGCTGCAAACTTTCTCCACTCTGGTTTCTATCTTTGTGTCAGTGATACCACAGGATGGAAGAGGTTGGAGATATAAGTCATTAAACCTTACAATAAACATGAATCATTGTGTATGTAGCCTAAATGGCTTTCTAATGTAGGCAGGCCTTGCCCAACCACACAGCTGCCAGAACTTCCATGCACTCCCAATTATTCACTGATATATGTTAATGGAGAACACTTTGCTGCTTTCCAGACTGGATGGTAATGTTGCCAAGAGCATATTACAGGCCGTTCCATGACTATTACTAAGTGTATAATCTCACAGAACCATCTTAATGCACTCATATACCAAAGGCTAATTATCATTGAAGCCTCTTACTCAGATCTTGAAGTAGTATCTGATCTGTGATGCGGAACTGAAGATCACTTGCTAACCTAAAAGAAATACATCACCCACAAATGCTACGGCTATCACTGAATGGAAGGTATTGCTAGAAATGTTAGCCTGATGTCATTTGCATATTTGCACTATGATCACATATCTGTATTATGCCATCTATAAATTTAAGTGGTTTCCTGAAGAATCATGTAAGATCACAATAATTAATTTATTAATTTATAATAATTTTTCATAAGTAACTTGCTACTCATCCATGACACAGCATTGCAAATTTGTAACTAGCAGTAACTACCTGTGAGATTTTCAGCTATGTTTGGTCATTTGCAAGTGTTCAAAGATCTCTGGTCAAATTACTAATCAAAAGTGTTGCTGATTTGTAAGTGAATATAAGTTACCACATCCTCTGCAGAGAGCACACTTGGTGAAAAAAAGTTGAAAATCAGATTGATATAATTTTCCACTTTCCCAAATGAAGCCAGTCAGCCAAAACGTTTGACGTCAAAACATTGCTTCTTTAGTTTTGACCTGGCAAATATCGCTAACAAACACTAGAAGTTAATAATCTTCTAAACCACTTCCACAAATATACCAAACATTTCACTCAACCTGCTCAAACACCTTACTTCAGGTCACGCAAGTCAAGTCAATGAGGTTTAGAACACAATATGACTCACTATGAACTATAAAAATAAAAATAAAAACTTCTCAGAGTAGCTAAAAGAAGGGGCTGCCATTTAGGATAAACAGAATCAGTTCTTTCTTGGTATCATTGCATGCAAGTTGACCAAAGGTGAGGCTATTCACAACACAGATGCACTGTAGGTTAACTTAGGTAGAGAAGCTAAGCGAGTGTATTCAGAAAATCAGTGCAATGACCGATTATGAGTTTTAGGACCAAAAGTTTCATTTATGTTTGAACTTAAATATACTCAAATGTCAGTTGGACGCCGGACCCACCAGTGACTCCTGCAACCACCTCTTTGCAGGAATCTGAACTTATTCAAATGATCCATTCCAACTTAAATAGTGTAACCATTACATTATGTACAGTATCTCACAAAAGTGAGTACAACCCTTGCATCTTTTCATAGGACGTCACTGTAGAAATGAAACTCTGATATAAGTTAAAGTGGTCAGTGTGCAGCTTGTACAGCAGTGCAGATTTACTGTCCTCTGAAAAGAACAACACACAGACATTAATGTCTAAACAGCTGGCAGCACAAGTGAGTCCACCTCACAGTGGGCGTGTCCAGATTGTGCCCAGTCGTGTTGTCGTCCCTCCCTGGTGTCATGTGACTGGTTAGAGTTACAGGGTTTCTGGTGTGAACGGGGAGCAGGGCTGTTAAATTTGGTGCTTTGGGTACAGTTCACTCATACTGACCACTGGATACTCAACACAGCACCTCATGGCAAAGAATCTCTGAAGATGTGAGAAATAGAATTATTGCTCTCCACAAAGACGCCTAGGCTCTAAGAAGACTGCTAACACCCTGAAACTGAGCTACAGCACAGTGACCAAGGTCGTACAGCAGTTTTCCAGGACAGGTTCCACTCAGAAGTTGAGTACACGTGTTCAGCATCACATCCAGAGGCTGGCTTAAAAAAAAGATGCATGAGTGCTGTCAGCACTGCTGCAGAGGTTGAAGAAGTGGGAGGTCAGCCTGTCAGTGCTCAGACCATACGCCACACAATGCATCAACTCTGCATGGCCATCATCCCAGAAGGAAGACTCTTCTGAAGCTGATGCACAAGAAAGCCCGGAAACAGTTTGACAAGCAGTCCAAGATTATGGATTACTGGAACCATGTCCTGTGGTCTGATGAGACCAAGATAAACTTGTTTGGTCAAGCATGGTGGTGGTAGCATCATGGTCTGGAGCTGCATGAGTGCTGCCGGCACTGAGGAGCTGAGGTTCATTGAGGGAAACTTGAATTCCAACATGTACTGAGACCTTCTGAAGCAGAGCACGATCCGCTCCCTTCAGAAACTGAGCCGCATGGCAGTTTTCCAACTCAATAACGACCCCAGACACACCTCCAAGATGACAACTGCCTTGCTGAAGGTAAAGGTGATGGACTGGCCAAGTACGTCTCCAGACCTAAACCCAATTGAGCACCTGTGGGGCATCCTCAAGTGCCTGGAGGAGGATCGCAAGGTGTCTAACATCCACCAGCTCTGTGACGTCATCATGGAGGAGTGGAAGAGGGTTCCAGCAGCAGCCTGTGCAGCTCTGGTGAATTCCATGCCCAAGAGGGTTCCGGCAGTGCTAGATAATAATGGTGGTCACACAAAATATTAACACTTGAGCACAATTTGAGCACAATTTGGACACGTTCACTGTGAGGTGGACTCACTTGTGCTGCCAGCTATTTAGACATTAATGTCTGTGTGTTGTTCTTTTCAGAGGACAGTAAATCTGCACTGCTATACAAGCTGCACACTGACCACTTTAACTTATATCAGAGTTTCATTTCTACAGTGACGTCCCATGAAATGCTAGAATAAAATATTTGCAGAAATTTGAGGGGTGCACTCACTTTTGTGAGATACTGTATACAATAGCTGCACCATTTAAGGTGTAATGAAAAATTAAAATAAGAAGCTAAGGTCACACTTTGTTTGGATGGTCCCCTATAGATAATCTACAGACTCTTAAATCATTAGCTAATTTTCTGGTAATGTTCAGTTGATTATCAACAACATTGTGGTTAGGAGTAGATGCAAGTTTAGTCTTGAGGTTAGGGTTACGGTAAGAGTTAGGAGTAGAGATAGACTTAATAAACTCTTTCGCATTTAACTGGAAGTTCAGTTGCATTTAATAGATATTTAGTTGAATTTAACTTAAAGATATACTGAGCATTTACAAAGCATCAACAGTGGATCCTCCAAATAAAGTGTTACCGAAGCTTCAGGCAACTTCAGCTTTATATAGCATGACAGCGAGCACAACAAACACAAAGATGTACTTAGTACAGATGTAGATTTTTCTTGGTAACTTTACTGAATGTCTCTCTTGCTGGTTTGTGCTTCATTCAAAAGTTACAGTTTGTGTGTGTCTTCTTCATTAGCAGCGTATCAGACTGCCTGTAGTTTTCTTTGTTCTGCTTTAACAAAATGGAACGCAATTCTTCAATTTCATAGAATATTATTAATGCCATTCATTCACTGCTGCAACTTATAACTCTTTTACTGTATGCCAGCCTTAGGTATTACTGTGATAGTGCTACATAACTGTACAGTAACATTTTACAACAAAGTCCTGTGCTACAACCTTAAAGCACAATCATAGCGGAAAGCAGGACGTTATGCATGCGTACATAGTTGTGTAATTTGAAGCACATTTTGGTATGCATTTGGAAACCTTTGGGCGACTACCGATTTCTGTAATGTGGAGTGATGAGGAAGAGGATGCACGTGCTGAGAAAAGCAAGATTTATTCGGGGCAAATCCATAAACAGGGTCAAGACAGTCAAGGTTCAGGGAGCCAACAGGGATATAAGGAGGGACGGACATAACAAGAAAAAGAAACACGGAATAAACCGACAACGGATGCCGGTAGAGAAACCAAACAAAACAAAACAATACAAACAAAACACCAAACATCTAACATCTACGACCAATGACCAAGAGCAGCAGTCCGGGGCAGAGACAGAAAACAAGGGGGCCGGACTGGGAAGGAATCAAAACAAAGAAGCACATGGACATGACTAGAAGTTAAACAGATGCACATGGAACACTGGAAGGGGCCAATCGTGACAATTTCCATTGTTAGCACCTGTCTAGCAGCTCCAGTGCTGAACTAAGGAAGCAAATTTGGACACCAAACATGTCTTGGAAGGAGAAACATCAGATAAATTTGATCAACTATTCCTTTAAATATGACACTTTTCTGCAAACTGTAGCTGCAAATTGTAGTATTTATTTCCTAAAATTAACGTAGTGGAAAAGTAAAACGTAAAATATATAAAATGTGTCATAACTTTTACAGAAGCTTTTTTCATTCTTCCAATATCATAAATTTAGCAAAGAAACAATACTAAACATTCAGCGTGCACTCTCTGTGTAAAGCTATACATTATGTCACCGGCACGGCTTGCACACATGCACATAGAGCTCAGTTCACCTTCTGGAATGGAATTAATACAAGCTAATTAAAACAACACTGATGCTATATTTATCACTAGGGAATGCCTCCACTTCTGATGTGATTGTTCAGGTTAATTAACACTCAAAAGAGCTTAGAAATGCTGAGCAAAACAACTAGCTTGTAAAATCAATGCTCTTTGCGACAAAGAATCTATTTAAGCGTGTTTGACGAAACCCATGCAGTATGAACGTCGTTTTAATGTACATATTTTATGTATTCCATGATATGTGATCGCTGACCATCCTTTCTAAACCCCCCAAATCCATCCATCCAACTTACAAATCAAACTCAGACCATATAACTTTTATAAAATCTTGTCAATTTGGCAAAATCTTATGTTTCACATTCATCTCAGTTCAATACAACAGTTAAACCTCTGCTAATGCCATCCAGTCTGGGTATCCATGGAGCTTTGAGGGTCAGTAAAGATAAATGGGCGCTGTTCTGGGCAGTTCAGGACCCACAGGTTTCTCTCTCTGCAGGAGATTTCATTTATTATCTCAGTACTGAAAGGTCAGTGGGGGCTAGCTGCAGAGAGAGGCTCATTATCGGAGCAGGTCCCCCAACTGTGCCTGCCAGGCTTGGGACTAGCGTTCATTACCACCCAACTGAGAGGGAGTAGCTGGTGCTGGACCTGGTTAGATAGCTTTAAATACAGAATCATATCACTCACATACATTTGGATCCAAATCAATAGAGAAGATCAGTTAGATGAAGTACGTCAGACATAATTTGCATACGCATTTAGAACCGAAGACTGGGCGGGTACAGCATACGGTCCCTATCTGCATGATGTTGCTTTGTCCATTTCTGTTCCTCATGGTGCTCCGTTTCACATTTTGCTGCTCTAGTGGTGAACTACTCGTGTTATTTCAGTGTGGTGCAGCTTAAGGGCGATGACTGATGCAGTCAACAGTTAGAAGAGACTGCTGTGCTACCTCTACTACTGTAAGGCGGAAACTCTGTTCTTGTTACCTGTCCTTAACCTCAGTTCTTCACCTAATCCTATTCCAGAACCTGGTCTTCTAACAACACACCTGTTGTTAATTGACCCATGCAGCTCTTAAGTGTCTCTTAAAAAGCATTTAAAGATATTCATTCTGACTTCAACATTTCTGTGTAATTCAGTGGTTGAGTTGTAAACAAAGTCCTTCAGAGTGGTGGATGTGAAATGGGTAATTCTGGAGAAACTCCCCAACTCAGATTTCTTTACAGTGGTGGTGATAGGAACCAGGAATTGTGACATCTTTAACATTAATATAGGCATTATATTTACTTTCTATAACCACCAGTGAACCTATGTGCATCTTCTGGGCTTTTATATAGAAAATGAATGGTAAAATACTTTTCTTTGGGAAAATTCTGTGAAATTCGTCACAAAGGTATCAGAAAACAATCTCATGCAGCAGGCGGGGTGTGTGTGTGTGTGTGTGTGTGTGTGTGTGTGTGTGTGTGTGGGGGGGGGGGGGGGGGGGGGGGTTATAAGCTTTGAACACTTTCCATTCACAACTGCTGTGAATTCTGACTTGGCAAGCAGGGATACAAAACCCTTAAATTAACAGTAAAAGTATGCTTTTGCAATGATGGTAAAATCTGTAAAATTACAGTAATTTCATTTCTTATACAATAAGAAACAATAACAGTAGCAATTGATAAACAAACGCTGTAAAATAAAAATTTGTTTTTGGGAACGTACATTATATTTATGTGAATGAACAAAAGCAGTGTTAAAAATACAATATATGTATGGGTTATCTACATCATTTACCCCCAACCGCCACCTCACCCCCCCCACCCCCCCACCCCCCACCCGCCCCCCAAAAAGCTGGTACTGAGCATTAAAGTTTACAGACTTTTTTTTGGCAATTTTTTAAAGTACCATTACAGTATAAATTTAGCTTTTATTGCCACTGGAATTCACCTTAAAGCGCTTGAAAAGTACACGAGTAATGCATTACGTCAAACAGTCTAAAAGCAATTCAGCACTGATAAACATGTAAAGGATTCCAGTCTGTATCACAATTTCACTGTGAATCTGCTTGCTGGGAAAAGTGCTGGACTGGAAGCTGCAAATTCTATTCAACCCCTTATTACATACTAAGACTTATTATTCAGTAACTACAGGGATTTCAGTCTAAACCAGCCAGTTTGGTTTGGCGAGGCATCATGTCCTGACGATTCCATCAACTTAAAACTGAGGCTAGTCAACAAATTAAAGCATAAAGTATTCATGGAGATCAAAGAAATGCCTTGGGCTCGGTGTAAGATTATATACACTGTGTGTTTGTTATTTCTTGTGCATTGTAATTAATGTCTAGGGAAAGGTCCCCTGTAAGTAACGCTGCTTCTTGTTGGCAGCGTCTTTTTCATTGAAATACGCAGCCCTCATTAGCAGAAAGGGTGAAAGGGTGGACTCTTTTGCAACATATTCAAATCTGGAATTGGAGCAGCCACTTTTGAGTCAATACAAGTCCTGCCTGCTTCGTTAGGATGACAAATGGGGAGCCGAGTGCAGCAGAAAACCAGGAGAGGTTACTAAGTGGGAGAACTTCAAACACTTTGGTTTGGCTCAACCTTCTTGCTTTGTCTGTGGAATCTGCATCAGTTTAATAGTTCAAATGGGTTCGATTCCCCGGCCGGGTAACCGGGATCCTCTCTGTGTGGGGTTTTGCATGTTCTCCCCGTGTCTGCGCGGGTTTCCTCCGGGTTCTCCGGTTTCCTCCCACAGTCCAAAGACAGTGTCTGTGTCTGATTGGCGACCTGTCCAGGGTGTATCCTGCCTTCCGCCCGATGACCGCTGGGATGGGCTCCAGCACCCCCCGCGACCCTGAGGAAGAAGTGGCTTAGAAAACGGATGGTTGTAGTGTGTTAATGACAGAGTGCTAAGCAAGGTGACTGCTCCTGCCCCTCCTCTTGAGGGCTGCACCGGCACCTGGGTTTTTAACCCAGTGCAAAAGATTGTAGCTCTCACTTGACCGCTCACTTTCTCTGTGCGAGGGAGACATTAAGGGCTGGACCTCGCAAAACCAGCCATTCCTCTCAGCCCGGCTAATTCAATTACGCCCTTCCATCTGTAGACTATAGGATAACAGTCGCCTCCGTTCTCATAAGCACTTAAATCAAGTCAGCGGTGAAATTATGGTCACTTGTGCACTGTCAATGAAATTACAGCGCAGTTGTGAAGAGGTTCAATATGGCTGTGAGAGAGTGGAAGCAGTCTATCTTGTGCGATTATCCAGACTCACAAGTCCCCCCGGAGTGCCTTCAACCCCTCCACGCTCTTCCTAGGCCCCCTTAAAGGGGTACTTCACCCGGTAATGCTGACATAGGTAGCAATGAATGAACACTAATAGGCCCAGATGTGATCATGCTAACCGGGCCCTGATAACTTCCACTGATTTTTAGATATGTTTAGACATCTAATAAATATAATGATCAAAACTTCATTTTCCATGTCGGTACAGAAATATCTTCCTTATAATTGAAACTATCCTTCCAGAAATGGTGAATTAGACTTTCCAGAAGAAAAGAAAAGCGTGGGATTCTACGGGCTGTTAGGATTTGCCGATCGATTGAAGGCGACATTGACCAGGCGTCCTGCTCTCCACTTGAATAACCCAAGATTGAGACTTAAGTCAGTGACTCAGACTCGATGTACAACTCTTGAAATTCCAGCCTGAGGGAAAAAAATAAAAAGGGCAAGCAAAACTGGCTTAATCGGAGCGCCAATCAATGGGAAACTAATAAAACCTTTCGTTTTCAAGCATAAATACGGTTTGAACGCATTGCACTACGGGCATTGTGGTGAATCTACATTATTACCTGCGACTGTTGTCACTGCTGCAATGCAAAACTCTCTTTTTTCTCTTTGGCACTCTTTTTCTGTTTAATACGTAGATTTATCTGCAATACACACCGAGTACTTCCCTGACACTGCAGTTGGAATGGAAACATGCTAAAATGGATATTTACCCACATGACTCGATAACAGCAGTTGTACATCTCTTTGTTGTTTTAAATTATTAAAGTGTTTATTCTTTTACATAAATGGTTGCGACTGTACACTGGTAGAAATAAATGAACTATGCAGGTACATGATTCATTCATCAAGCTAGGAACAATGTAAGTGTACCCTCAAAGCTCCAGCAGTGGTTCTAAGGTCCGATTGTCTGCCTTACGTGAGTTCCTCCAGGTGAAAAGTTGGTATTTGTTCCTTTTCATAACCGAATGTTTTAAAACAGAGCAGTAGAGTAAAAGCCTGGAGGCGAGGCGGGGCGGGGTGTGTGGAGTCAGTCCAGCTCAGAACAGATCATTTCAGTGGATTATGGTTCAGTTATGTTCCCTGACTAAAGGGACAGAGATGGAGCCTTGAGGGTTCCACCCCAGTGACAAGAGGGGTCCTGCCCCCTGTACCTTCCCTCTGGGATCAATAAAGTATTCTGATTCTGATTCTGATTCTGATTCTGAAAGTTAAACTGGCTCTGGACTTGGGCCAGTCATGGAAAAAAGCTCACCTGTGTCTTTGGCAGAAATCAGAAAAAGTAACAGTAGTTATTACTTGCTGTTCTCCTCACTGCTTGCAGCAGCGTCAGTTTCAATCCGGCTTTTGTTACAGAAAAACCTCCAGTCCTCAGACAGAATGAAGCACTATGTACAGTAAATGGGTTTAAGGGAAAGGGGCAAAACTAGAAACAGCTCATTTATATTTAGTTGTCAACTAATCCAGCTGAGGCCACATGAAAGGCTTATTATTTAAAGCCATGTTGAGCCTGACTCAAGACTCAACTCCGACTTGTGCCCCAAAGACTCGTACGAAGCGATTTACCGGCCTTCATACTTTCACCAGCACAGCTGCCGCTTCAAACTCAGACGTGTCTGATGGACAGGAGAGTGTAAAATACTGGTGTAATGTCACATGTGACTCATTCTCCCTGGTTTAACGCTCTCTCTCTAAACTGGAACATATTCTGTCCTGACTAGAGTCAACAGATGCAACAGGCTAGCAAGCTTTAGTAATATTTAGAGACACGTCTTCAATTTAAATCCCTAAAAATGAACATCCAAAGTAGAAAACTGTCACTTCAATGTCTGTTATGAGCCTCAAATGTCCGTTTTAACCTAGAAAGCTGCTATGAATTACAAATATTAAATATTTGACCATTTAACCCTCAACCAACATTGAAATATCTTTACTCGTCTGGCAGAAATCAGCATTATCTGACATCTGAAACCTGTAACAGACATTCCAGTGAAATCCTTCACTTTGGATGTGACAGTTTGGATACCGAATCATTCCGTAAAGTCTTGGGTTACTACACGACTTCTAAAGTCTAAGCAGTATTGGGGATATTGGATCACGCACTACTCAACTTTGAAGCTGTTGCTGAACCACATGGTACACGCTGAACTCGAGCGAACTCAAATGAGCTCCTGCATTCTCCCACTACAAGGAGGCCCAAATAAACAAACATCGAGCTGCTGTTTTCTTTGCCGTTTGCACGGACACAGTAAAGAAGCAGCATGTAAACACGTTTGTGAGACTCGTGGATTTAAAAATGCGATCCGTCTGGTTTTATTTAGAGTTTTAAATGTACATAAACTCGACTTGTGCTTGTGCCTTAAGCTCATTAACAAGCTTCGCTCCACACGAGACGTTTCGCCGTTTTTCTTTGTTTATTTGCTCTATTTTCTTCTTTCATGCTCTCATCTTCCCTCGGCTGTTGCAGGAATCATCAGTCGTTGATCGGTTTACACTAATAAATTACGCTCGGAGTCAAAAGTCGGGTCGGGACGAAAAAATCAAACATGTTCTTCTCTGAAACGGGAGGCCAATCGGGAGACCAAAAATCTGAGTCTGCACCCCTCACACATGATTCGATTCTCTGACTCTGCCTGACTCAAAACATCTGCAGCCTAGAGTCAAGAGGCTTTTATTGTCATTCCGTCTGTGTACAAGTACCCAGTGGAGAGAAGTTGCGCTCCTCCAGGAACATCACGGTGCAACAAGGAACAAAATCTACAAAGTAGTGCAAACAAAAAATTAAGATAGAAACAATATAAAGATAATAAATATGAGAAATCCATCCATTTTCTAAGCCGCTTCTCCGTCAGGGTCGCGGGGGGAAGCTGGAGCCTATCCCAGCAGTCTTCGGGCGGAAGGCAGGATACACCCTGGACAGGTCGCCAGTCCGTTGCAGGGCAGACAGACAGACACAGACAGTCACTCACACCCAGGGGCAATTTAGCACGTCCAATTGGCCTGACTGCATGTCTTTGGACTGTGGGAGGAAACCGGAGAACCCGGAGGAAACTCACGCAGACACGGGGAGAACATGCAGACTCCACACAGAGAGGACCCTGGCCACCCGGCCGGGGAATCGAACCCAGGCCCTCCTCGCTGTGAGGCGACAGCGCTACCCACCACGCCACCGTGCCGCCCAAATATGAGAAATGAAAACAGATATTAGACACTGTAAACAGACAGGACAGTGCAGCACTGGCACAGCACACATTTCTGGACATGAGCTGACCAGCACAGAATTGGCCAGAAGGAATTGGCCAGTGGTGTAGTAAAGGAAAATATTAGCCATTATTTTTCCACGTGACAACTGAGATGTGAAGCGATGAGGCAGACGCATGCGCTGAGAAAAGCAAGATTTATTCTGGGCAAATCCAGGGTCATGGTCCAAACAGTCCAGGGTCACAGAGCCAACACAGAGATAAGGTGGGACGGACATGACGAAGCAACACAGAACACAAATCCAAACACTTCCGACTCTACATACACATCAAACGTATCCAACAAAGACCAACGAAAACAAGGTGGAAAACACAGGGCTTAAAGCACAAGATGACAAGGGACAGGTGGAAAACAGGTGGGAACAATCAGGGCGGAGTAACGAAACAAGGGGACTGGACTGGGAATATAAACGCAACAAATGCACGTGGAAGATCAAAACAACACGAACACATGGACAGGACTGGGAGGGATGAATAAAAACAGAATACAATGATTTGCAAATCCTTTTCAACCCATATTCAATTGAATATGATTGGCCCCTCCCAGTCCTGTCCATGTGTTCATGTTTTGGTTTAGCCCCCTTGTTTCATGACTCCGCCCCTGATTGTCTCCACCTGTTTTCCACCTGTCCCTCGTTTTCCATGTGTCTTTAAGCCCTGTGTTTGCCCTTTGCTGGTTGTCTGAACTGTTATATGCTGTGCTCGTGTTATCTGCTGTTGTTTGTACTCATCTATGTACTGTTGCTTGTTCTGTTGGATTCTGGTGTCTGTCATGTCTGCCCCCCAATCTACCCGTATTGGCTCTATGACCCTGGACTCGGACTATGTCTCGGCCCTGATTTTGGATTTGCCCTTTATAAATCTCGCTTATCTCAGCACATGCATCCGCCTCCTCGCTCCATGTCACAGGGACGCTCCCTTTATACCCAATCATGACACTCACCTGTTTCCAATTAACCTGTTCACCTGTGGAATGTTCCAAACATTGAGCATTCCTCAACTTTCCCAGTCTTTTGTTACCCCTGTCCCAACTTCTTTGGAACGTGTTGCAGGCATCAAATTCAAAATGAGTGAATATTTGCGAAAAACAACAAAGTTTAAATCTTGTCTTTGTAGTGGATTCAGTTGAATACAGGTTGAAAAGGATGTGCAAATCATCGTATTCTGTTTTATTTATGTTTTACACAACGTCCCAACTTCACTGGAATTGGGGTTGTAAATGCCTGACTGGCATGTGCTCATGGTTTTTTGACTCCACCTGGCTCTCAGCATAAACATGGTTAAAACATTGAACATGCGTAGTCTCAACATTGCAGCTACAGCTGTTGTTGAGCTTTCCACTACAGTGGCCACACCCCTTACCCCACCTGCTCCACTGAGACACCTATTGACAGCAGTGGTCATTCGCATACAAAATCAACACCCAGAAAAGGTCTCTTTCTTGACACTTGTGAACAACAGGGTGAAACACAACATATAAAGACAGAATCAAGGAGTTATTTGTTTCATACTCTTCAGTTTTATTTCAATGAGCACAGCGAAATATATTAACTGAAAAAGCCAAATATCTTGCCTTTTGTCACGATTGGTTCCTCCCACTGCCCCACGTGCCTTGTTTACCTTCTGGTCTAGTCCCCGTGCTTTTTGTTTTGATTCCCAGTCCAGCCCCTTGTTTTGTGACTCCGCCCCTGATTGTTTCCACCTGTGTCTTGTTATCCCTTGTGTTATATAAGCCCCGTGTTTGCCCTGGTCTGTGTCGGTCTTTGTCTGTTTGATGTGTTTGACGTGCTGTCTGTATGTTTGTTTGAGGTTCTGTTTCTTTCGTTGTGTCCGTCCCACCTTATCTCTATGTCGGCTATTTGAACCTGGACTGTTTCGACATCATCGCTCCACGTCACACCTTTAAAGACCAGCAGGACTTGTCACTCCATATCATAGAGTATCAAAGGGAAGGAAGGAACCGAATGATTTAAATGATAATGAAATGTGTTGCTTATGTGAACTAATGGCTGAGATTGCCGTCGGTTATCTAGTCTACAATAAGCAATGCAGAGACTTAGATGTGGCCTGATAAGCATCTGAACCTCCTGTCTAGACAGCGCGCAATCATACTGAGTGTTCGCTTCAGATTGGAAGATTTATACAGCCTACTGGTGCGGCAAATGATCGTTCACGCATATGAACAAGCAAAACTAATCAGGTAAGAAAGAAAAGCAAATTAAATTTGAATCTCTCACCCTGTTTCCATGTTTCCCAGGTGCAATATTGAAAACGGATATGCTTTGAAGGATGTAAACATTGTTCTACCGTCTTAACAAAGATAACAATGAGCACTCGGCGCACCCGATGACACGAAATCACGTAAAAGTGCAGATGACTTTCAATGTCTGTGCTATTATTTCCTAAAAATATGTCATTATATTTCTCAGCATTCATGGGAGGGGAAACAGAGGTGAGACTTCCTGATAGCTTATTCCGAAGCACAAAATCATCATGATTGACCTTTTTCTCTTCCGGATTAGAGATGCTTCAATCTTTCTCCCTCTCTCTCCCTCGTTGACTCCAGCTGAGAGAAATGGATTGCCCTTTACATACATTAACCGGCTTGTGTTTTATTTATAGGTGGCCCGGAGATGAACAGACTGACCTAACATCATCATTCACAACGACTGGGATACACCATAATAATAAAGACGGTAAAGGCAGGTTGATAAAGTTTTGATTCAATTGTATTTTACAGCTGAATTTCATGCATCTAGTCTAGCGCTGCGTAACGTTTTAATACAATTTGCTCAACGTCTACTTACAGATGACCGTTCTAATTAAAAGTTCTATCGCTGTTCCAACAGTCTATGCACCAAATACTAAGAAAATAAGCAATATGGCAAAAGTATGTGGACACCATGTGCTTTTCACATATCCCATTAAAACAACATGGGCATTAAAATAGAGTTGCCTTGACTCTCTACTTATCTGGGAAGCCTTTCTACAAGATTAAGTGTCAGTCAAAGGATCATTTTTATCATTTTTATAAGGGCTGTCCCCAAACTGTTGCCACCAAGTTGGAAGCATATAGCTGCTAAGCTAAGGGCCTGAGCTCCAGACCGTGATCCCTTCTCCAGCAGTGCTTGACTGC
Organism: Pygocentrus nattereri; assembly: GCF_015220715.1. Lineage (NCBI taxonomy): Eukaryota > Metazoa > Chordata > Actinopteri > Characiformes > Serrasalmidae > Pygocentrus > Pygocentrus nattereri. Next base: position 1,497,095 of record NC_051218.1, read on the forward strand.
CCCACTCTTTAAGTTTGTGTGGTCTACCACTTTGTGGCTGAGTTGTTGTTGCTCCTAGATGCTTCCCTTACACAATAATAGCACTTACAGTTGTCTGGGGCAGATCTAGCAAGACAGAAATGTCATGAATCGTATTACAGGGCCACATTTAAGGTCACTGAGCTGTTCAGCACAACCAGTTCTACTGATATTGTTTGTCTATGGAGACCGCATGCCTATGTTTGATTTTATGCACCTGGTAGTGTCCATAAACCAACTAGTGGGGGGCGCCCACATATTTTTCACCATATAGTGCATGATAAATGGTATAAATTACTTTAGTAAGTGCATTTACATGCACTTAATAATCCAATAACTGCAAAAAATCGGATTTTGTCAGCAATCTGATCGTGTTTACATGCACTTGAGCAATCAGATAATGGGGAAACTCTGAGTCTACATGAGTCAGGCATTGATCAGATTGCTGCTTTGCAACTGGCCAATAAACTCACAGAATAAGACGACATAAACTTCATGCAACTTTCTTTTTATGTCCCCCAATTGACCTGTAATAACGAAAATACGTTGTCTAGAAGATGTTTCACACATGCATGGACTGAGAAATCCGAATCAGAGTTTACATGCACTGAGAAATCTGATTACTGAGCTAAAATCCAGCCTCTTTATTCTATTAATTGGATTTCTAGAACTTATTCTGATCTTACATGACCATTTTAATAATCAGATAACTACAGAAATCTGGACTGGAGCACTGATGCAATAAAATGTAAAAAAAAAAAGTAAAAAAAAAAAAAAACAAACAAACAAAAAAAAAACTCAGAAACTTGAACAAAGACTAAGAGACCATTTCTGAGGGAGGTCCTTCAAAGAGATACCAAAGTAAGCTAAGCCTCAAATGAGACATAAAAAAGGACAATTTTACAATTTGCATAGTTGTATTTTCCATCAAGACGCTTCACTTTCACATACTTTAGCGGCTCCACGGTTTAACCCAGAGGAACACCGAACAGGCCCTCAACTCCAAATTCCATCCACTTTTTTTGATCGCTGGCAGTTAACCGAACAATCTGTCAAACGTATCCGAGGTAAAGGAAAGGCGGGATACCTTCAGTACCCATCTATCAAGGACTGAGAATGGAGTCTGCCTGCTCTAGCTTCTCCCTCTAAAGTTTAGATGGAGTTAAATGAAAGGGATTAGAGGTAGTGATACATGAAAAACAAGAAGAAACATTCTAAAAGTTCTAATTTGAACGGTCGACAAAGAATAAGTGTGGAAACTCTGGGGGAATGACAAAATCCTTCTTTTTCTTGAGAGCAGCTCCAGCAGATAAAACCTTTCGCCCACTCGTCTTGGTGTCAGAGTCCTTCACTTTGATTCTGTACATGCAACTACACATTTAATCATCTATATTTTAATAGAAGGTTACCAGCCCCCGACTCCATATGAGATGTTAAATATACAATCAGGGCTGTGGAAAATGATTTATGTATTTACGTATGTACAGCTGGCCCCTCGTCTCATGTCCCCAGAGATGCGGCCTACATATGAGGCTGGAAAGGCCTGTGATGCCTCTGTTGATGTCACTTTGAAGCAGACCCACAGTATCCACAGTGAGATCATGCTACCTCTCGAGGAAACCCCCCACTTTCAAACACAGACTCAGTCAAACTTTACAGAAATATAGGAGCAAGAAAAGTCACATTAAAATCTCTTACACAATTCACTTATGGTGACATAAGAGGATGACACTCATTGGGATAAAAGGACAAGATACAACACTCTTCATAAAGGGGGCCTTTTATGGTCAATAAAGCCTATGTCTGGTCAGGGCGTGTGCCATTGTGCCGATCTTCACAACACAGAATCCTGCTGCCTCTGACAGATCTGCAATATCACCATCAAGAACTTACATAGGCAAAGCAGTGCAGAAGCCACTGCTGTAGCAATACAGACAAATAAAAAACACTGTGTCACACTTTCTAAACCTCAAAAAAAATGTTTTAATGTACATTTACAGTTTGCATCAATTTACTGGGAAAAAATAATAAAACAAAAATGTATAACTTTTGCAGAAATGTTGTTTTATTTTTTATTTTTTCCAGTTTGTTAAATCCTGGCATTCCGCCCAATGACTGCTGGGATAAGCTTCAATTTCCCCTGCGACCCAGGAGGATAAATGGCTTAGAAAAGTGTGTGTGTGTGTGTGTGTGTGCGCGCTATATTTTGTAAATATGCAGTAGATAGATAAATGAAGTTGGGACGTTGTGTAAAACATAAATAAAAACAGAAAACGCTCATTTGCAAATCCTTTTCAACCATATATTCAATTGAACACACTACAAAGACGAGATATTTAATGTTCAAACGGATAAACTTTATTGTTTTTTGCAAATATTCACTCATTTTGATGCCTGCAACACGTTCCAGAGAAGTTGGGACAGGGGCGTGTTTCCCACTGTGTTACATCACCTTTCCTTTAACACTCAATCAGCGTTTGGGAACTGAGGACACTGATTGTTGAAGCTTTGTAGGTGGAATTCTTTCCCATTCCTGCTTGATGTCCAGCTTCAGCTGCTCAGCAGTCCGGGGGCTCCGCTGTCGTATTTTGAGCTTCATAATGTGCCACACTGGCTTTTGATCTTTGCTCTGAAAACAATCCGGACAGTCCTTTTCCTCTTTGGCCCGGAGGACACGACGTCCATGATTTTCTGTCTTGCTGCTTACCTGCAGAGATTTCTCCAGATTCTCTGACTCTTTTGATGATATTATGGACTGTAGATGATGAAATCCCTAAATTCCTGCAGTTGCACGTTGAGAAACGTTGTTCTTAAACTGTTGGACTATTTGCTCACGCAGTTGTTCACTAAGTGGTGAACCTCGCCCGTCCTTGCTTGTGAACAACTGAGCCTTTCAGTGATGCTCCCTTTATACCCAATCATGACACTCACCTGTTTCCAATTAACCTGTTCACCTGTGGAATGTTCCAAACAGGTGTTTTTTGAGCATTCCTCAACTTTCCCAGTCTTTTGTTGCCCCTGTCCCAACTTCTTTGGAACGTGTTGCAGGCATCAAATTCAAAATGAGTGAAAATTTGCAAAAAACAATAAAGTTTATCTGTTTGAACATTAAATATCTCGTCTTTGTAGTGGATTCAGTTGAATATTGGTTGAAAAGGATTTGCAAATCATCGTCTTCTGTTTTTATTTATGTTTTACACAACGTCCCAACTTCACTAGAATTGGGGTTATAGATAGATAGATAGATAGATAGATAGATAGATAGATAGTATTGTCATTAGCCAATATACAGATGCATAAAAGTAAAGATTTATAATGAAATATAATAAAACAATTGTAAAATCTAATTTGCAGAATGAAAATAAGTAAGTAGAATCACAAAAATATGCAGGCCACAATGCAGTGGTGCATGTCAAGTCCAGTGAATGAACTGAGTGACTAAACACTGTAAACAATAACATATGTAAATAGATGTATATGCATGGGTGTATAAACAAAGTGGCAGTGCAATATGTAATATTTATGTATGTATAAACAAAGTTGCAGTGCAATATGTAATATTTATGTATGTATAAACAAAGTGGCAGTGAAATATGTAATATTTATGTATGTATAAACAAAGTTGCAGTGCAATATGTAATATTTATGTATGTATAAACCAAGTGGCAGTGCAATATGTAATATATATGTATGTATAAACAAAGTGGCAGTGCAATATGTAATATTTATGTATGTATAAACAAAGTGGCAGTGCAATATGTAATATTTATGTATGTATAAACAAAGTTGCGGTGCAATATGTAATATTTATGTATGTATAAACAAAGTTGCAGTGCAATATGTAATATTTATGGATGTATAAACAAAGTGGCAGTGCAATATGTAATATTTATGGATGTATAAACAAAGTGTCAGTGCAATATGTAATATTTATGGGTGTATAAACAAAGTGTCAGTGCAATATGTAATATTTATGTATGTATAAACAAAGTGTCAGTGCAATATGTAATATTTATGGATGTATAAACAAAGTGGCAGTGCAATATGTAATATTTATGGATGTATAAACAAAGTTGCAGTGCAATATGTAATATTTATGGGTGTATAAACAAAGTGTCAGTGCAATATGTAATATTTATGTATGTATAAACAAAGTGTCAGTGCAATATGTAATATTTATGTATGTATAAACAAAGTTGCAGTGCAATATGTAATATTTATGTATGTATAAACCAAGTGGCAGTGCAATATGTAATATTTATGTATGTATAAACAAAGTGGCAGTGCAATATGTAATATTTATGTATGTATAAACAAAGTTGCGGTGCAATATGTAATATTTATGTATGTATAAACAAAGTTGCAGTGCAATATGTAATATTTATGGATGTATAAACAAAGTGGCAGTGCAATATGTAATATTTATGGGTGTATAAACAAAGTGTCAGTGCAATATGTAATATTTATGTATGTATAAACAAAGTGGCAGTGCAATATGTAATATTTATGGATGTATAAACAAAGTGGCAGTGCAATATGTAATATTTATGTATGTATAAACAAAGTGGCAGTGCAATATGTAATATTTATGGATGTATAAACCAAGTGGCAGTGCAATATGTAATATTTATGTATGTATAAACAAAGTGGCAGTGCAATATGTAATATTTATGGATGTATAAACAAAGTGGCAGTGCAATATGTAATATTTATGTATGTATAAACAAAGTTGCGGTGCAATATGTAATATTTATGTATGTATAAACAAAGTTGCAGTGCAATATGTAATATTTATGGATGTATAAACAAAGTGGCAGTGCAATATGTAATATTTATGGATGTATAAACAAAGTTGCAGTGCAATATGTAATATTTATGGATGTATAAACAAAGTTGCAGTGCAATATGTAATATTTATGGGTGTATAAACAAAGTGTCAGTGCAATATGTAATATTTATGTATGTATAAACAAAGTGTCAGTGCAATATGTAATATTTATGTATGTATAAACAAAGTGGCAGTGCAATATGTAATATTTATGTATGTATAAACAAAGTGGCAGTGCAATATGTAATATTTATGGATGTATAAACAAAGTGGCAGTGCAATATGTAATATTTATGTATGTATAAACAAAGTTGCAGTGCAATATGTAATATTTAGGGACGTAAAAAGTGGCGGTGCAATGTGTAATATTTATAGATATTTATAGATAGCAGTGCCACATTAAACATCTTTGTTGAAGAGCATTAACAAAATGTGATTTGTTCAAATTTTTGCATACAACTGTGTATCTAAGCAACACACAGTGCACAGCTTCAGTGCTGGTCCTGAGATATCTGTGATGCATGATTCAATACACAAATAACACTCCAAAGAACGCTCTGCATAATCAGTCCAATGATATGCTTGCAAGTACAATACTTTTCATTTTTGCTATAAATACATTTGGAAACAATGATTGCAATTTAAAGCTTTATGCAGTATGAACAAAGTAACACATTTTAAGTAGCATAACATGTTAGATTGCCAGTGCAGAAGAGTCTCAGGTCTAGTGTGCTTAGTGCACTATGATTAAAAACTTGACCAGTCATAAACACACACACTTATTTTGGACTTCAGATGATAAGCTAAACAAATGTAAGACACCATTACGACTCTAAATATAGTTCAGGGTCTTGTTTGTCGTATTTTTCACTTCATAACATGACAAGTGTTTTCAATGGGGGCCTGGACTGCAGGCAGGTCAGTTTAGCACCGGGGCCCTTTTTCTATGGAGCCATGCTGTTGTAATCATGTGGTTTGACATTGTCTTGCTGAAGTAAACAAGGCCTTCCATGAATCAGGCATCTGGATGGCTGCATATGATGCTGCAAAACCTGCATATATTCTTCAGCATTACTGGTGCCTTCACAGATATGCTTTTCACCCGCTGACAATAAGCTGGACGGTCCCTCTCCTGTTTAGCTCGGAGGACAAGGCATCCGTGATTTCCAAAAGGAATTTAATATTTTTATTCATCGGACCACATGACACTTTTCTACTTCTCTTAAGTCCATTTTAAATAAGCTCTGGCCCAGAGAAGGCGGCAGCGTTTCCAGATTCTCTTTATATATGCTTTCTTAATTGCATGGTAGGGTTTTAACTTGCATTTGTGTATGACAACCTGTATTCACATACACTGGTTATCAGAAATGTTACTGATCCCATGCTGTGATTTCCGCTATGGATTCATGTCTGTTTTAAAGCAGTGCCACCTGAAGGTCCGAGGATCATGGCCAGCTCTAATTGGTTACTCAGCATTGTCCCTTGTATACAGAGATTTCTCTGGATTCTCAGAATTTTTAATTACATTATGTACCATAGAAGATGAAATACCCAAGTTCTTTGCTATTATACATTGAGAAATGTCAATCTGGAATCGTTGCACTATTTCACAAAGTGGTGAACCCCTCCACCTCTAAAAGACGTAGCCTCTCTGGGATGCTCTTTATATACCCAACCATCTTATTGACCTCCTACCAATTAAACTAATTAATTGTGAGATGTTCTGCCAGGTGTTTTTAGCATTACACAACCTTACCAGTCTTTTGTTGCCCCTGTCCTAACTTTTATTCTTATATACATTTTATTCCTATAGACACAGTATAACACATAGAGCTCATAGAAAGTGTTACTCTGTATGTTAAAAGCAAAATACAGAGTAATGTCTGTTTGACCACGAATCTAAAAGACTATTTCTAAGACTATTTTATCCACAAAGTATGACCCACTCTGATATGCATGCCTTCCCGATTTGATTGTATGCACCCTCTCTAAAATTGGTCACCATAGATTATATCCACCCAATCCTGCCTCAGTCTAAGTTTACTTATTCTTGGATATTAATTGTATTGATTGTACTTTATTCAAGTAGAAATGCTGCATACATTTGCATCAAGCTTAGAACAATTCATGGGGCAGTTCACATAAACCCGAAGGTCAGTTACAGTTGCATTCCGAGATACCTAAAAAGTCTGAAACCTGAAAACCTGACTATCAGTCTTATTTGAGGGCATCTGAAAGAGACAAGAGTGGGTGCAGTGTTCCTTTGGGAATCGTATAAGACAGTAATCAGGTTTGTCTGGAGCCAGACGCTGCCCTGGAGGTTGCACATCTGTGTGAACGCCATACATCTCTAAAACTGCGCCTTCCAGTCAAGGCAAGGCCTGTCTTGCCACATCACATGAAGGTCACTTCAACATGAGCCTCCTAGTGCCGTCATTAACTATGCACACAAAGTATATTTTTATGTTCTGACTCTGAAAGCATAAAACAGGTCTGTGGAGATGGATATTAATCTTCATATGTCTCGGAGTTGAACTGAGTTGAGCAAGTTCAGCCCACACCAGAGGAGCCCAGACATTTCAGTGAAAGTACTGGTACATCAATGAAATAATGACTTGGGTAGAAATTGAATTAATTTAAATAAAAACGCATCCAAAAACTCATCCACCACCATTTCATACAGCAGCAGTCAAACTCTTTAGTACATCCTGCATCTGTCAGTACAGAAAGCGAAGTCTGTTAGACTCTAGACGCTAAAATATAATACTAAAGCTTTAAAGTAAGAAGAAGCAAAAGCATTTTAATTTGAGCTCACTTAAAGGGATACTCTGGTCTAAAACCAGTATTCAGTGTATTATTTGGGTTGTTAAACAGTGCTCTATATAGTGCAGCACTGCCTCCCTCAGCCTCATCGGTTTGACAGAATTCACAGCTTTGTATCCTTTTAGTGTTTTCAGCCACCAATTTTCTTTCACTACAACACCCAGCATGCATTACTCAAATGCACCTCTTCATACTGCGATAAATAAGTCCTACACTACTCATGTAGAGGCCACTAGTAATGACATACATGAAGGCTTACGAGCAGTAGCGTTAGCTGTCTGGCTTCAAGTGTTTGGCACAAACACACACATTTTCTAAACAGATTATCCTTCTGGGTCACGAGGGTTGCTGGAGTCTATCCCAGTGGTCTTTGGGAAGAAAGAAACACCCTGGACAGGTTTGGAAGGAAACCCACACTGACAACGTGCAAACTCCATAAGGACCCTGGTTACCTGACCAGGGAACTGAACCCAGGCCCTTCTTGCTATGAGGCAGCAGATGCTACCACTGCACCACAGTGCCACACCAGATGGGGCTTTCCTAATCTTTAAACCAGAAAATCTCAATCTCAGGACTCTTGTCGCACCACTTGTGGCACAACAGATGAAGCGATGGTTACGTGTGTGACGTGGAGCAATGAGGCGGACACATGCACTGAGAAAAGCGAGATTTACTGAGGGCAAATCCAGGGTCGTGGTCCGAACAGCCCAGGTTTGAATGGCCAACACGGAGAGATTGAGAGTCAGACATAACGGAAGAAACACAGGATCCAAACATTACACTTCAAACAGAACAAGCACATTCCAACACAAACAGCACATCTGACATCAAACAAGCCTACAAACAAAGACCAACACAGACCAGGGCAAACATGGGGCTAATATAACACAGGGATGATGAGGGACAGGGGGGAAACAGGTGGAATCAATCAGGGGCAGAGTCACGAAACAAGGGGGCAGGACTGAAAATCAAAACAAAGAAGCACCGGGAAGTGTAAACAACATGAGCACATGGACAGGACTGGGAGGGGCCAATCATGACAATCACGTCTTTCATTTTAGTTTCTTTAATTACGTGGCTTTCAGTCACTATCCAGCTCTGGTGCCTACAATTTCCTAATAAAGCTATGAATAATGCATTTGAAGCATGTTGGAAAAAGTGGGAAATACCAGTATTACTAGTCATAAATTACATATCGTTGCTGTGGGAAGAAAACCTTGTATCTCCATTTTTGGCATTTTTCAGTTTTTGACATAATTTGACAGTGTCTGTTACTCCTTACATTGTTTGCAAATTTTATGATGAGTGGCCTAAAAGAAATGACCCAAAATGACATGGGAAAAATTCTGGTTCCATTGACTTCCATTGAAAGTAAAGTAGGTTTTTTCCTTCTCCTGTAAAGTCACTATTTTGGAGATTTCCTTCCGACTCAGCGATATGCAAAGCTGTGTTCACAAGTGGGAAAACTGAGATCGTAGATTAAACACAAGTTTAACACGACCTCCACCTTTCTGTGAATGAAAAACGATAGCTTTGGTTAATGTGACTGTGAAAAATACCTAGTATAAAACACACCTAGTGCGCTTCTGTATGATTAATATGCTTTGAATACAGCAATTAAAAGCCAGGATATATTTTCTTCCATGTTTTCTTTTCCTTTCTGGTGGGCGTAACTTTCAACAAGCACCCGAACGGAGTGCAAGCGTGTTTAGTAGTTAACCATCTGGCACGTACAACCTTCTAATGAGCACTTGAAGGCAGCATAAGTCTCATCAAGAGCCTCAAGCAAGTCCAGAAATGGTTCAGATGACTTTCACTTTGAAGCCGTTTAGGTTTGACTGGCACATTCACTGAACAAACCTAGCTCTTATTAACAGCAGGCCCCTCAGAAACCCTGTATAGAGTGTCCTTTGCTTTTGGTTCATCCTAATTTGTCCTCTAAAGCAAGACACTTCTAACCACACCGAGTCAAGGGAGCCTCCTTTTATAACTCAATTAGCCTTCAAATATTCAAGTGTATGCAGCCTTGATGTTATCACGGAGGAATAACAGTGAAAGGTGCTCGCGTCCAAACAGTCCAATTACCATAATTTCATGGCCAATTAGCTCATCTTCATTTTTATTGCTTAAAGAGGATACTTCTGAAAACACCACGGTGCCTTGCTCTCTCATTGCATAATTATGAATGATGACACTAATGAAGAAATAATGAAGAAATAATCCGTTTTAAAGTTGCCTTCGCAACAGAACGACACTAACGAAGCTCTTACTCTTTTTCCTTCGCTCCACCACTCTCTCATTTTAGTTCCACGCTTAAAGTGTCGTCAGTTTAACGGCGGCGACCAAGGCAGTTGGGCCACCTCATTTCCTGTAATCAGGGCTGAAACACCCTTCTGGCACTCATATATCGAAATGCTTCACTTTTATCATATTACAATTTTTAATTTGACTAATAACTTGCCTTCAACAAGAGCTCCAGTAAAGAAGACTGGGATGGATTTCCAACAGAAGCTGATACACATAACCTGAGTACATCGCCACACCGTATACCTGTAATTGAAATCTGCACGATGCCACTGCGAGACGGCCGCTTTAGAGGGACGCCGCTCTGAGCTTCCCACTTTCTAGACAAAAACCATCAGCGCTTATCGATTTGAGAGGAAGAACTATGCTCAGGTGTCGGCTGGCTTTATTGCGGGGCTGAAATTCTTCCTCCAAAGGATTATTTGAAAGTCTGATGAGAAAACCGAGGCGACTTGGAACATCGTTTTTTTTGTTTGTTTTTTTTTTTATCTTTGATTAAATTAGACATTGATTATTTTGTTAGGCTGTCAAAATGCACAATTTTGTTTGTGGTTTTGCTCTGAGTTTGTTTAATTGAACCTGACAGTTCTATCGACGCACAAATTCCTCGCATTGATTTCCAATACGAGTCTGAGGCCAGCTCCTGTCTACCTGATACAGTAGCTCTACACAGGTGTAAGTGAGTGATCTGAGGCCATCAGCAATGCCGCTTGCTCATAGTCGATATCTGGTATACACATTCTTCTGTGGAGAATATGTTTTATTCCCCCAACTATAAATGTCTTGTTTTTTTCGATGTGCCTCCTGAGAGGCCACAGAGAGCTCCTGAAAAGGCTGATTTTCTGCTCTAAATTAAATCAGACAAAATTGCTCTCCTATATTATTCAGCGACTTAAAGTAAGGCAGCTCTGCTGTTTCATAATGAATGCGGTTATTAGTTGAGGAGGATATGATTCTCCATCAGTGGGCCAAGCTTGCATATTAATTATGCTTTTATAGAGTCTGACAAATGTACAGAAAGGCATGGCCTATTCAGTACTGGAATGGGTGATGTGACGATATTGTTATGAAATAAGCCATGTGGGCATTGTGGGCTTTATCAATATTTCCAAAACACTGGCCAACTTTTTCATTAACTCCTCTTTTAAGAGTAGCTGTAAAATGCAAATCGTATTTTCGAGGTCCCTCAGCTGAACCAGAAGTTTTGTCTTTATAGAATCTCAGCACAGATTCATACCATACACACCCACCCACACACATATACACACACACACACACACCCACCCACACACATATATATATATAAGTTTACTTTTAATGTAAGTCAATGGAACCAGAGATTTTTCAATTATTTTGGACTGTTTCTTTTGGGTCATCCTTCACGAAATTTACACACACACACACACACACACACACACACACACACACACACACACACACACACACACATTACATACATACACATATTATATATATATATATATATATATATATATATATATATATATATATATATATATGTGTGTGTGTGTGTGTGTGTGTGTGTGTGTGTGTGTGTGTGTGTGTGTACAGTACTGTGTGAAAGTTTTAGGCGTCTAAAAACGTTTTTAAATAGTTGAGCTCAGCAGTGAGTTTATCACAATATACATCAGAATAAAGTCGTATTCATAATTCAAATAAATATAAAAACAATGAAAAGTAACAAGAATTTCTCGGGTCCATATTTTTCCTGGACGCCTTCACAGCCGCCACAGAGACTCGTTAATATCATCAATGACATCATGAGCTCAATTTACTCAGCACTGATTGGTCAAACCAGGAGCTGCTTTTTAACTACATATAATACTGGGCTTCCTCGAGGAGAGGCTTGGAATATTCAATAATTTTGTTTATTCAAATATTTACACTTTTCTCAGCAAATAAATACAAACTACACAAATAAATAGATTTTGAAAATGTATCTTGGGTGCCTAAGACTTTCTTACAGTACTGTGTATATATATATATATATATATATATATATATATATATATATATATATATATATATATATATATATATATAATGTGTGTGTATTTGTAATAATCAAACCTACCCGAGTGAATTTCCATTCCATGCCAAATGGCCTTCAATTACAGACGGCACAATACCACTTACATTAAAAGTATGTTTTTGCTTATCCTGTAACGTTACTAAATATCAACCAAATATCTATTAAATGCACGTGAACTCGAAGTTGAGTGTGGAGGATTCTGTTAAATCTTTCTCTAACCCTAAACCTAACTCTAGACCTACCCACAAGGCAAAACCTACACCTACTCCTAATCCTAACGCTAAATATAATGTTGTTCATAATCACATGAGTATCACTAGTTTGTTGTTAACATGTCAAGTACCTGTAGATCACCTATAGGGGACCATCCAAATAAAGTGTGACCCACTTTTTCTTTTCTGAGACTGAAACACTTCTCTAAACCTCAACCAACACCAATATAGAACCTTCACGTAACGTAAAGTTCTGGACCTAGAACTGTACATCTAAGCCAAGAATGCTTAAGTATAGACTGAGCGCTGAGAACACCATCACATGAGTTACACTGCAGTCCTTGTATGTCACGGCTCCTGTAGACTTAAACTCTCCTCTACATTAAACAAGCCTCATTCAACTCTTCACATAATTTGAAGGGCCTGAACTGAATCCAGAGTGTTGGAAGAGGGAAAACGCAAATCTCTACAGAGCTGTAACCCAGAAAGAACCCAGTTTGACACACCTGGACTAGAGACTGAGGAAATGTCTTACCGCAGTAACGTAGAGAATATCTCTGCAGAGTTTAGTTTCCCTGGGGAAGTCAGGCAGGTCCAAGAAGTTGTCCACCACCACCTGTCCAATCAGGTCGTGGCGGGAGAAGCGGTCGAAGTCGTAGACGCTGAAGTGCAGTTTGCGTGTGTGCAGCTCGGCGTAGGCCACAGGAAACAGGAACACCTCGTCAAACACGGGGTTCAGAGTCTTGCGGTGCACTTTGGTCTGATGCTTGGTCTTGCGTTCAGGCAGAAGGTAAATTTTCACATATGGATCTGAGGTCCCTGAGAAGTCCTTGGCAGGCAGATCCTCAGCCTTGTGGATCTTCACGATCAGCTGCTCCAGGTCGCAGTCATACTTGAGGATGAAATGGAGTCGTCCACAGCTGTCTGCTCGCCGACCGTCGTCCGTGTCCACGGAACGCTGCTTGTAGAGCTCCGGTTTGATCCGGCCAAGACCCGGACCGGACAGGGACTCCTGCCGCTGGAACTGAGCCGGGTTGAAGTCAGGGTTGGACAGGTTCATCTGCCTCCTGATGGAGTTATGTCTTCAGCAAGAAAACCAACAGCAGGAGCGTAAATCTCTGATCTCACGATCATGTGATAATGATTCTTTAGGAAACAGTTAAATGCATCATGAACTATCAAGTTTCCTTTGGGATCAATAAAGTATCTATCTATCTATCTATCTATCTATCTATCTATCTATCTATCTATCTATCTATCTATCTATCTATCTATCTATCTATCTATCTGTCTGTCTGTCTGTCTGTCTGTCTGTCTGTCTGTCTATCAGTCAGTCAGTCTATCTGTCTCAGTCAGTCAGTCTATCCGTCAGTCAGTCTATCTGTCTCAGTCAGTCAGTCTATCCGTCAGTCAGTCAGTCTATCTGTCTCAGTCAGTCAGTCTATCCGTCAGTCAGTCTATCTGTCTCAGTCAGTCAGTCTATCCGTCAGTCAGTCTATCTGTCTCAGTCAGTCTATCAGTCAGTCAGTCAGTCAGTCTATCTGTCTCAGTCAGTCAGTCAGTCAGTCAGTCAGTCTATCTGTCTCAGTCAGTCAGTCAGTCAGTCTGTCTATCTGTCTCAGTCAGTCAGTCAGTCTGTCTATCTGTCTCAGTCAGTCAGTCAGTCTGTCTATCTGTCTCAGTCAGTCAGTCAGTCAGTCTGTCTGTCTGTCTGTCTGTCTGTCTGTCTGTCTGTCTGTCTGTCTATCTATCTATCTATCTAGTTCACCATAATCCACTTCAGTCATGATCTAGGGCAGAGGTTGACAACATGTGACTCTTTCACTGCCCTCTTGTGGCTCCACAGCAGAATTAGATTTGTAGGTAAAAGTAAAATAAAATAAAGCTCTGCTGATCGTTCAACAGTTTTAACAATAAACGTCCTTAGACATTGGAGATAATGTAGCTTATGACTGCTAATTCACCAACCTTTAACCCTGACATGCAGACAACATTCTCGACTAGCTAGTATAAAAAGGCGAAGAGAAAGATTTAAGACAGACCTCAATCATTTGGAGACACATAGACTTATTTGCATTCACAAGCACTCCAGCTGCTTTCCTGATATGACCTGCGTCGAGAAACTGTTGTGAAGCTGAAGCCAGCTTCTCGTTTGCCATCTTCTTATTCAAATAAGAAATTCCACCTTAAATGGGGTCGCAGTTACATTCTGGTAAGGCACCTCAGGCGCCATTTAAGGTGGAACGGGAAAATTTGAACAAGGAGCTGGCGAACAAGAAGCTGGTTTGAGTCTTGTACAAAGTTAAGAGACATTTTACAAGAAAATATTCTAATTTGTTTCCTGCTGGAGATGTGAGAAAAGTGGCCATAGCTGAGCTAAAGCTTAAAGCAGAGCAAAGAAGGTCTGCGTTTACGTTAATATTATATTTTTCTGTCTATACTCGGACATCAGCACATATGAAATATTTACAGCCAAGACTGTAAAATGGATATAAAATGTTGTGGCTCTCAAGGTGGTTTGAGTTTTGGTGAAACAACAAAATGACTTTTCTTAACATTTGGGTTGCTGACCCCTGATGTAGGGAATGATTTTTTTGCATAAGGAAATTTTTGAATTTCGCCACGATTCAGCTGCATTTAGTTATTGTGCAATAATTCAGGGCTATGAACATTGACTGCACGTTTGAAAACTGCCTACGAATTTTATTTTGCTGAGAAATAAACACAGTGATGCAGTGATTCTTTAGATACAACACAATGCATCAGTGCATCTTTACCTTACAGCTTCAAAACTATTCTGGTGGCGTTATTTAACTGTGCTGTAATTATGCTTTTGCAGAAGCACAACATCTGCCACGTTGACAGAGCTGACGAGGCAGCTGGCTGATGATCACTGATCAAAACAAAGCTCTATTGTGCTCACAGGAAGAGAACTGATTTTTAAAATCGTCTGAAAATGCTGCAGCGACTGCAGTAATGATGCAGCAGAGCGGACAGGGAGGGAAAACACACTTTTCATGCTTAGGCTAGTTTTGGGGATGGAGTAAAGAAATTTCCCAAAATTCCAACACATAGCCCAGACGGAAAAGTTGGCGTCATTTACGGCATTTGGCTGACGCTCTTATCCAGAGCGACTTACAATTTGATCATTTTACACAGGTAGGCGAAGGTGGTGTTAGGAGTCTTGCCCAAGGACCCTTATTGGTATAGTGTAGGGAGCTGCCCTGGTCAGGGATTGAACCCCAGTCTACAGCGTAGAAGGCAAAGGTGTTAACCACTACACTAACCAACCACCAACCACTGTGGCGTCATGCCACAGAGCACTCTCAATAACAATAACATCTTACTCTGCCGTGTGAATTAGCGAAAAGAAAAATATTCCTTCCACAATTATCACTGTAAAATCTAAACATACTCCGGACTCATACAGGAATCATTAACACTGTGCCTCCCCAGTTAAGATGATTCCAAGCTGAACTGGCATTGATACAAGACCTAGTCTCAAAGTAAGTGCTATGGCATGTGAGGATTCTTTCTTCAAAGAAGTCCAGCACCAGAAGCCTTAACAGCCAGACTTACCGGACAGACGAGGTTGGCTCAGTGACCTGCCTCTGCACACGGGTGATGTGCACGTGGTTGTGCTCCTTGGCCTTGTTCTGAGCCTCCAGGTGGATGTCCGGTGACGTGTGGCTGATCTTCATGGCCGACTCAGGCAGCAGCATGGGACCAGAGGAGTCTTTGGTGAAGTCGGCGCTGTACTCGCGCTCCAGGAGCTCCTCTTCGGTCAGGACGGGCTGCTGCTCGCCCTGCTGCTCCTTCAGACTGGATGGCAGGCAGCGGTCTCGCCATGGCACCCAAAACAGCTTCCAGGACACGAAAAGTGAGACGCCAAACAGAGCCAGACCACAGGATGTGACCATCAGTGATAGGAGGCTCACTGACACATCTGACAAGACATAACATGGAGCAAAAAGCTGGTTATTTACTGTAAAGAACCAGTAAAATTACAGAAAAATAGCAGCTACCTGTTCGTTTCTAACACCTGAAGGTGCACATGAAGGACATTAGCAGCACTGTCTGCTGTTCTAACTAGTCGTTATGCTTGGTGTATGAACAGGGCGGCCAGAGAAACAAAGATCAGTAAAACCACTCAACTCGTCTAAATGAGACGTATTTGCTACTGATAGCCACGTTACGTAACGTTGAGAGAAGCCAGTTGAGGTGGTTCGGCGTCTGGTAAGGATGGCCTCTGGACGCCTCCCTAGGGAGGTGTTCCAGACGCGTCCGACGGGGAGGAGACACGGGGGAAGACCCAGGACACGTTGGAGGGATTATATCTCTGGACTGTCTTGGGAACGCCTCGGTATCCCTCCGGAAGAGCTGGAGGAGGTGGCGGGGGAGAGGGAGGCCTGGGCCTCTTTGCTTAGGTTGCCGCCTCCGTGACCCGGATAAGTGGTTCAGGATGGATGGATGGATGGATGGATGGATACTACTGTTAGCTACGTTCATATAGCTAACGTTACCGTAGCTGCGTTCATATAGCTAACGTTACCGTAGCTGCGTTCATATAGCTAACGTTACCGTAGCTGCGTTCATATAGCTAACGTTACCGTTGCTACGTTCATATAGCTAACGTTACCGTTGCTACGTTCATATAGCTAACGTTACCGTAGCTGCGTTCATATTACTAACGTTACCGTAGCTGCGTTCATATAGCTAACGTTACCGTAGCTGCGTTCATATTACTAACGTTACCGTAGCTGCGTTCATATAGCTAATGTAAGGCTCTCGATTTACCGGTCGATCTACGTTCCCACCCTCACCTACGGTCATGAGCTTTGGGTAATAACCGAAAGAACGAGATCGCGAATCCAAGCGGCCGAAATGAGTTTCCTCCGCAGGGTGTCTGGACTGTCCCTTAGAGATAGGGTGAGAAGTTCGGTCATCCGGGAGGGACTCAAAGTAGAGCCGCTGCTTCTTTACGTCGAGAAGAGCCAGCTGAGGTGGTTCGGGCATCTGGTTAGGATGCCTCCTGGACGCCTCCCTCGGGAGGTGTCACAGGCAAGTCCACCCGGGAGGAGACCCCGGGGAAGACCCAGGACACGCTGGTGTAACTACATTGCCCAGCTGGCCTGGGAGCGCCTCGGGATTCCCCCCAGGGAGCTAGTGGAAGTGGCTGGGGAAAGGGAGGTCTGGGCCTCATTGTTTAGGATGCTGCCTCCGCGACCCGAACCCCGGACAAGCGGAAGATGATGGATGGTTGGATGGATGGATGGATGGATGGATGGATGGATGGATGGACGGATGGACAGATGGATGGACACCATGCGCGTACTGAATTAACACTTTAGAACACTGTGGGTCTGATGTGGCTGATGATCAGACTGTTTCTGCGTGTTCAGTAAAATCAGGTTTGATTACATGATGTTACTGACCGCAGTCGTGGGCTGGAGGTTAGAGAACCAGCGCGGTGACTGGAAGGTCACCAGGTTCCAACCCCCCGGCTGACAGTCCATGACTGAAGTGCCCTTGACAAGACATCTAACCCCCAACTGCTCCCCGGGAGGGTGTCTCACTGCACGGATGGGTTAAATGCGGAGGTCTAATTCCACAGTTGGCAAATGGTTCTAAATTCATAAATTCAACATAAAGGGGGCTTGTGCTGGAGCCTATCCCAGCGGTCTAAAATAAGGAATAGTCTTCAAATATTTAGTTATTGACAAGCTACAAAATGCATATTTTGTTTTCACGATTAACTGATGAATCAAAACCATAATAAACCGATTAAACGATCATGGAAACCAGCCCTACTCCATATTATACCATCTCAATTTAATCCCTGATTAACCAAGTGATGGTTTTCTACAGAACTAAGAAGAAGGCTTTTCCTACGGCAATGACTTTCAGACACATTTTCATGCACACTACACACTGAGCTCCACCAGCTCACTACCGACCACCCAGCACACTACACACTGAGCTCCACCAGCTCACTACCGACCACCCAGCACACTACACACTGAGCTCCACCAGCTCACTACCGACCACCCAGCACACTACACACTGAGCTCCACCAGCTCACTACCGACCACCCAGCACTCTACACACTGAGCTCCACCAGCTCACTACCGACCA
Organism: Pygocentrus nattereri; assembly: GCF_015220715.1. NCBI lineage: Eukaryota > Metazoa > Chordata > Actinopteri > Characiformes > Serrasalmidae > Pygocentrus > Pygocentrus nattereri. Next base: position 1,515,468 of record NC_051218.1, read on the forward strand.
CCCAGCACACTACACACTGAGCTCCACCAGCTCACTACCGACCACCCAGCACTCTACACACTGAGCTCCACCAGCTCACTACCGACCACCCAGCACACTACACACTGAGCTCCACCAGCTTACTACCGACCACCCAGCACACTACACACTGAGCTCCACCAGCTCACTACTGACCACCCAGCACTCTACACACTGAGTTCCACCAGCTCACTACTGACCACCCAGCACTCTACACACTGAGCTACACCAGCTCACTGCTGACCACCCAGCACACTACACACTGAGCTCCACCAGCTCACTACTTACCACCCAGCACACTACACACTGAGCTCCACCAGCTCACTACCGACCACCCAGCACACTACACACTGAGCTCCACCAGCTCACTACCGACCACCCAGCGCACTACACCTTGAGCTCCACCAGCTCACTACTGACCACCCAGCACACTACACGCTGAGCTCCACCAGCTCAGAGGACTGTATGCTGTGCACTTCATCTCTGGCTAAGCCTTATTTCTATTATATTTATATATTTATACTGTAACTGTTTATTTAAGATGTTACCTGAACATCATGCTGCTACTCTTTACCTGCACTGTCCACTTTATATACAGATCACTGTTTACACCACTAGTACTTCTGCATTTACTGGACTGCAGTTCACCAGCACCTTTCTGTCTCTATACCTGATACACTTGAATATCTGACTATGCACTAACTGTCTATACGTCCAGTGCACCTGTAACACTTGCCTACGCACATCCTGTCTATGTTTAACACCTGAACCTACTGACCACGCACACTTTGTCTGTCCTTTACTGTCTTCTGTCTTTGCCCTGTTTACTATGCATCTTTTATTACTGCACTGGAAAAGTCGCCCCGTAGTGTTTCGCTACACTGCACTACCCTCTATACTATAATGACAATAAATTTGAATTGAATTGAATTGAATTGAATTGAAAGCGCATATAAACTCTTACTCTGATTTCTTTCGGATTTCTCAATCTGCACATGTGTGAAACAAACAGCGGTACCAGAAATAAGCGAGCAGCTTTTGGAGCATCGCTGAAAATAAATACATTCTGAATGAAATAAAGGATTTACAAATTCTTCATTTTCTAGATTTTATATATTCAAATTTTCAGGTAAAGTGGCAAATTAAACTTTTTTTTCTAAAGGCCACGGCACGAAGTTTGAGCTTTTCTTACATTTACGTCGTGTCTTCCTCTGTGAGTTTATTGGCTGGTTGCAAATCAGAAATCTGATTACTCTCTGGCTCATGTAGCCCTGGAGTTTCCCATTATCTGATTAATCGAGGGCATGTAAATGCGTGGTTTGAATTACTACTTACTGAAAATTATCATGATTATTTATATTATTTCATGCAAATATTTTACTTTATTTGGCAAGAGCCACTTTCCAAAGATAGATAAATATATTTGTTATATTTTGTTTGGAGTCTCGATTAAGAGCGTAACTTTATTTCAGACTTATCACCACCCATACAGGCACATCCACAGGCAGGAAGGAAGGAGCACCATCTAAACCGACTGAACTGCCTCAATTAACCTGATTTCTTTATAACGCTGAGTATTACATCAAGAGTCTTATAGGACAAATGGTGCCAGAACACTCCGGTCCGGAAGGACGGCTCTGTGTCCGGACAGATGGTTTTAGCCTTTGTTCCTATCTGAACGTCTCATGGCAGCAATAGTCAGTGAGGTGGAACCCTGTGTGTTCTTTAACAGGCTGCTGAGGAGAACGTCTCGTTACGAGGGAGAAGCTCATTCTGAGAGAGCACAGCGCCGAGCAGACGCGCCGGAGAAGAGAGCAGCAGCTAATGGAGTTATGTGTGAAATCTCTCCCTCTCCCTCCCTCTCGGTCTGTCTCTGTGCATCTCTCTCTCTCTCTCTCTCTCTCTTTCTCTCTCTCACTCTCTCTTCTGTCTCTTTTTTCTTTTTCACTTTCTCTCCCTCCCTCATCTCTATTCTTTCTTTCTCTCTTTCTCTCTCTTTCTTTCTTTCTTTCTTTCTTTCTTTCTTTCTTTCTTTCTTTCTTTCTTTCTTTCAACATTTCTCCCTCTGTATCTGTCTATCTTTTGTTTATTTTCTCACTCTCTTTCACCTCTCTCTCTCTCTGACCCCCCCCCCATCTCTCCACCCCCCGCCTCTCTCTCTCTCTCTCTCTCTCTCTCTCTCTACTTCATTCATGCCGCCTGGCTGTTCTCAGGAGATGCTCTTCCTCTCTCTGAATTAGGCCACACAGACAGAGAGAGGCTTTTAGTGTGGACTGAATGAATCCCAGTCAGACTGCTACCCGTTCGCCTGCGCTTTTCTTTCTCTCCCTTCTGCTCCTCTTTCACAGGCCAGCGGAAGACAGGAGGTCTATTTCATCTGTGTTCCACTTAGCCCTGGAAATGAGGATGAGGATGAGGAAGATCAAACTATTTCTCCAAACCATGTGATTGGAAGATGAACGCTTTAGTAGGTTGAGTAGGGCTGAACGCTAAGTAGGGCTCAGTTACACAGAGAGAGAGAGAGAGAGAGAGAGAGAGAGAGAGAGAGAGAGAGAGAGAGAGAGAGAGAGAGAGAGAGAGAGAGAGAGAGAGAGAGAGAGAGAGAGAGAGAGAGAGAGAGAGAGAGACAGAGTTGGAATTAGTAAAATAGGTGGAGAGTGGTCCAACACTCAAAAATATCCAGCCAAGAGCTCTGTGGTCAGAAACTGACCGCTGATGAATGTTTAGAGGATGGCTAAAACAAGCTGTGAATCAACAGATGGGCTACAGTCCCCTCACTGAGTGGCATGTGCAACACCATGGTGCCTGACACTGACACACACACACACACACACACACACACACACCCACACACACACCAGTGTCTCTGCTATGCTGAGAATGGACCTCCACCCAAAAATATCTGAACAGCAGCAGCTCTGTGGTCAGAAAGTGACCAGTGATGAGGGGGAGTGGAGAAAGGCTGATGAATTACACATACACTCACAGACCACTTTATGTGGAACATCTTCACATCTGCTCAGTCCTGCAATTATCCAGTCAGCCAATCACGTTGCAGCATCACAATACATGAAATAATGCAGATCAACGGTCAAGAACGTTCAGTTAAAGCCCAATGGACCTAAACCCATCTTTTCTTTCTAAGTAGGTTAATAAAATCAAAACAGATTTTCTTTCTAAGTAGGTTAATAAAATCAAAACAGAGCTGGAGAATATAGTCCAGTTTCTTCAGAATAAAACTGTAAAACTTCAAGAAAAAAGTCATATCATTTTGAGAATGAAATAAAGTCTGATTTTTTAGAATAAAATCATAATATTTAAAGGAAAAAATCAGATTTGTTTAGAATAAAATCATAAGATTTTGAGGAAAACAAATTGTAATATTTTGTTAAAAAATTGTAACATTTTATGAAAAAAGTCAATGTTTTAAGAGAATGTCATAATACTTTGTAAAAAAGTCATAATATTTTTGAGACTAGAGTTACAAGAATAAAGAATTGAGACGTGGTATATTACTAGGAAAACTCACAATACTGTTGTATATTATATATTATGATTTTATTCTAAAAAATACAACTTGATTCTCTAAATATTCAGACTCTTTTCCCAAAATATTATTCTTTATTCTCAGAGTCTATTATTAAGTATTAGGTATTGCTTGAAATATATTGTGCTGCACTTATATATTGTATTTTATTGTATTGCACTGTTTATTGTAGTTTACTGTATTGTAGTGTATTGTAGTTTACTGTATTGTATTGTAGTGTAGTGTATTGTAGTTTACTGTATTGTATTGTAGTGTATTGTAGTTTACTGTATTGTAGTGTAGTTTAGTGTATTGTAGTTTACTGTATTGTAGTTTAGTGTATTGTAGTGTAGTTTAGTGTATTGTAGTTTACTGTATTGTAGTTTAGTGTATTGTAGTTTACTGTATTGTAGTGTAGTTTAGTGTATTGTAGTTTACTGTATTGTAGTTTAGTGTAGTGTAGTTTACTGCATTGTAGTGTAGTTTAGTGTATTGTAGTTTACTGTATTGTAGTTTAGTGTATTGTAGTTTACTGTATTGTAGTGTAGTTTAGTGTATTGTAGTTTAGTGTATTGTAGTTTACTGTATTGTAGTGTAGTTTAGTGTATTGTAGTTTACTGTATTGTAGTTTACTGCATTGTATTGTGGTGTAGTGTATTGTAGTTTACTGTATTGTAGTGTAGTGTAATGTATTGTAGTTTAGTATATTGTAGTTTAGTGTATTGTAGTTTAGTGTATTGTAGTTTACTGCATTGTAGTGTAGTGTAATGTATTGTAGTTTAGTATATTGTAGTTTAGTGTATTGTAGTTTAGTGTATTGTAGTTTACTGCATTGTATTGTGGTGTAGTGTATTGTAGTTTACTGTATTGTAGTTTACTGCATTGTATTGTGGTGTAGTGTATTGTAGTTTACCGTATTGTAGTTTACTGTAGTTTAGTGTATTGTAGTTTACTGCATTGTATTGTAGTTTACTGTATTGTAGTTTACTGTATTGTAGTTTACTGTACTGTAGTTTACTGTATTGTATTGTACAGCACAGAGTTCTGTGTTCAGCTCTGCTCCTTTTCTCTCTGTATCAGTGACTGTGTCTCTATCAGTATCTGAGCTCAGGACCGTCTTTCTCTCTAACCTACTGGTAATTAGCAGAGATACTTTCTCTAGACAGACAGAGCTCTTCCTGTAAGTCTGGATAAATGTAAATGTATTATTGTAAATGTATTATTATTTTTTTTACAGTGGCCCTAAAACACCATCGTACAGCACACATGTGCCAAGTATGTTCTGTGAATATGTTTTGCAGTGGAAAACTGCTGATCAGTTTCAGTGTAAACTGGGCAGCCTTAGTCTGGGGCAAAGCTAACCATGGAAACAAACGCATTCAGCAGTAAAGACCCATCCCTTGTTAAGATTAAGTGGCCCTTATTAGTCCCACAATGGAGAAATTTCACCTCCACATTTAACCCATCTGTGCAGTGACACACCATATACACTCTAGTGAGCACACACACACTAGGGGGCAGTGAGCACACTTGCCCAGAGCGGTGGGCAGCCCAATCCGCAGCATTGCCCGGGGAGCAGTTGGGGGTTAGGTGTCTTGCTCAAGGACACCTCAGTCATGTGCTGTCGGCTCTGGGGATCGAACCGGCGACCTTCCGGTCACGAGGCTGGTTCCCTAACCTCCAGCCCACGTCTGCCCCATGAGGTTTAATGTATGGTTGCCATAAACTCTTCGGACAAGTATATGAGCAAATGACTGACAGTTGCAGGACACTGTGCCTTCTTTTTGCCCCTTTATTAATAAGTGTATATAAAGGACCTTTTCTGGATTCTGCCATCATTTTAAATCGATTAAAATCACACCAACTGAAAACAGAGGCAACACACTGCTGCTCGTCTCCCTCTGACTGGACTCATGTGATGCTCGTTGTCATTCTAACGTCTATACTAAGTGGCTCTCTACGCATGCACATCATTTTGGATCACATTACTTACAGTGTGAATGTAAACGGAGATTGTTGAGTAGAGTGACTACATAAACACCTCAGTCTTAATCGATATACAGAAGGCATTTAATCAGATTGTCAAAACTCTTTGCCTGTAAACACAGCCACTGAGGTCAGTGCAGTTCAATGAACTTCCCAGGCACCAGGTCTTAATCTCATACTTTTGGGTTGTGGTAGAAGGAGAGATTCACAGCTGACGCGTCTACAGCAACCACGTGATGCAGCTGTGTTAACACGGGCCATCGAGTGGCCAGTGGAAGTGTAAAGGAGGAGTATCAATAGAGCGGATGGGAAGGGTCTAATGGCTTTTAGTAGCTGAATGTTGTATCATCTAAGTGTGTGATCTCTGTTGCAGAACCACTCACCAGCCTGTAATATGCATCAGTTCCTTCTGTAACAAAGTGCAAACGTGGGTTTGAAATGGGCTTCAAAAGACATCCAACTGCGAAAGGTGCAGCCGTCCTTAATTCAACTGCTGTCAGGAAACAATCACACACCCTGAGATCCATTTGCTATTCATTCAGCGGTTTGGGCAGAAAATTAGCTGCACTCCTGGACATGATCTAAGACCATTTCCCAAAGCGTTGCAGATTTTGAGGCATTTTGTTGATCTAAGATCAGCTCCGCCTGCGTTACATTCACCAGGAGCTGACCCCATATCAGGCCTCTTTTGACAGTTTATACCCCTGACCAATGTGCTGCCTTTTGTACCACTCAACAAGGTGCAACGAGCCTCATTAGACTCTGTATCGCAGCCTCTGATGGAACAACTGGGAATTAATTCCGCATCGCCGAGCGCACGCTAAGACTGCAGAAAAGCAGTGACATGTTTAATTGCCTTAACGTAATTTGCATAACACGTATTGTTTCTAATCAATGGACATTTAATGGCCACGACCCCTCAACATACTCATCAGAGTGCTCAGAAATGAAGCACTTGAAGCTCAGACAAAGGTGAAAAGGTAAAGGGCATGATCTGAGAGGTCTGATCTGAAGTTGTTTTTCAAGGTGCTATAGCATTACAGAACTTCAAAGACAGCTGCATCAGTTTCATTTACATTTCCTTTGTTCCCAAACCACATGCGTCTATTTCTAGTTCCTCGTCTGTTAGAGCAGGATGTTATAATTCTGTTGTTTCCACTGGGTTCATATTAGATTTGAATGACCAGTGATGCACAGAGGAGCATGTTATGATTAAGTTGACCCTCCTGGGTCGTCCATGGTGTTTATGCCTTGAAGCTTCTTCTTATATTTTGTTTAATTACTCCTCGATTATAGCTCATTTAGCAAAGAAATGCCATGAAACGAATTGATTCCAGCTTTGCTGCCACACTGTTTACACTGTTTACTCAACTACTACCTCAGTAACTGCTGTGTTTATGTTATTCCGCCTAATTGTTCTGTTTCTAGTGCTTTTTTTATTTGCACACTTACGTCCGCATGTTTGCACTTTGTACTCTTTTGTTCCATGCGGCACCGTGTTGTTCCTGGAGGAAAGGTAATTTCAATAAATGGAATGACAATAAAAGCCTCTTGACTTTCCATCCACACCACGTGTGTGTTTGTAGGTTTTTGGTATGATTTGGATTTGATACATATCGTTTGGGTAGAGCTTTGTTGCCTGTTTGATCTTTGCATATTTGCCACTTTTTGCTTTTTTACATAAACAGACTTACACTTGTCAATAGGGAATGTAAATCGAATGCAAGTGTAATTCATTTCTTAACTAACCATGTACAGGATTATATAATTGTACAAGTATGTTTGACAACCATAACAAAACAAGAATAATAAGATAAACAGGATGGAACTGGCCCTGCGATGGGCTGGTGACCTGTCCAGGGTGTATCCTGCCTTCCGCCCGAAGACTGCTGGGATAGGCAGCGACCCTGACGGAGAAGCGGATTAGAAAATGGATGGATGGATGGATGGGACTGTTTCAGCTCACTCCCACTTCGCATAAAGCCTCAGCCGGAGAGCGCCTCAGCCGGAGAGCGCCTCAGCCGGAGAGCGCCTCAGCCGGAGAGCGCCTCAGCCGGACGCCGCCTCAGCCGGACGCCGCCTCAGCCGGACGCCGCCTCAGCCGGACGCCGCCTCAGCCGGACGCCGCCTCAGCCGGACGCCGCCTCAGCCGGACGCTTCTATTTGGTCTTCAGCTTATTGAACTGTAAACACTGTCTGACCAGAGGAGGACGGGTCTCCCCTTCTGAGTCTTGGTTCCTCCAAAGGTTTCTTCCTCCAGTCTGAGGGAGTTTTTCCTCGCCACCATCACCTCTGGCTTCCTCACTGGGTGATTATATGTTATAACTATGTTTTCAAACTTCTGCAAATCTGCTTTGTGACAACATTGTTGCAAAAAGCGCCAAACAAATAAACTTGAATTGAATAAATAATGGCTAAAGAGACAATTGCTCCTAGCTTGGGATCAACTGACACCTAGATTAACCAATAGGATTGTGACTGAAAAATGGGAATGTTACTATTTTATGGGGCTGTTCCTACACAATAAAATGTTTTTGTGCAGTAATGGCCTCAGGCCACTGGGAACATCTCTGTCCAATAGGGATGTTACTACTCTATAGGAATGTTACCAACCAATAGGAATGTTACAAGCTTATGGGAATGTTGTTAGCCAATAGAACTGTTACTATCCAAAAGAAATTTTACTATTCAAAAGAAACATTACAACCCAATAGAAATGTAACTAACCAGTAGGAATGTTATGGGAATGCTATTAGTCAACAGAAATATTGCTTCTTAATGGCAATTTTACTGTTCCATAGAAATAGTAATGGCCTGTAGAAACGTTACTAACCAACGGGAATGTCCTTACTCTATATAAATATTACTAGCCTGTAGAAATGTCTCTAGTTTACGGGAATGTTACTACCTAACTTAAATGTTACTGCTCAATAGAAATGATACTATTCAATGTTACTAGTGATTAGGAATTTTACTGGTCAGTGACGATGTGATGTTACTAGTGAGCAATACAAAGTAATAAGACAACGAATGGTTAAATTCCATTTGCTCACAGCTTGGGGAAAAATGACTAAACAATAGGAATGTTACTGTTAATGGTCATGTTACTATTTTATAGGAACGTTACTACGCAGTAGAAATTTTGTGTAGTGATCTTACTAGCCAGTAAGAATGTCTATCTATAGGAATGTTACCAACCAACAGGAATGAGAATAGTACTTCTCACCATTCCGTATAAATAGTAATAGGCTACAGAAGTGTTACTAGCCAAAAGGAATGGTAATAGCCCGTAGGACTGTGACTGGTTTTTGGAATTGTTACTAGCCAGTTAAAATGAGACTAACCAATGGGAATGTTATTACTCTACATAAACGTTATTAACCAGTTGGAATGGTACTAGCCTGTAGAAATGTTCCTATTTCATAGGAATGTTAACACCTAACTTAAATTTTAATACTCAATAGAAATTCTACTATTCAATGTTCATAACAGAATCATTACTTGTGGGCAAGAATATTACTCTTCAATGGCAAAGTTACTAGTGAACAGGAATGCTGAGTTAGTGAGATTGTTAGTGAACAGGAATGTGTTACTTGTGAAAAGGAATGCTACAGGTCAATGGAATTCTTACTAGTGAACCTCAACCTGTTGCTAGTGAAGAGGCAAGCTACAAGTCAATGGGATTGCTACTAGTGAACAGGAATGCTACTAGGGAGATCATGGGATAAGTCTACATACATACACACACACACACACACACACACACACACCGTGTTGAGTACACTATAGTTATTCCAAAGGCAGGAATTAAACGGTCATAAATGTCTGCTTTAACCAGTGCTGTGTTTGTCAGTTATCCACCTAGGAAGATTAGTTTTCCATGCACATAGAATTCACGCTGAGGGCCATCAAAGTTGATTAAAAAGTTCTGCTACTGCAGTGCACCAAAGAAAGAGGTGTGAAGTACATCATGTTGGCTAATGTTCTCAGTGTGTTAAATTGAGGCGATTTGGTGTATTACAACCTCAGCATGCCACAGGGCAGCAAAGCAGATCTTAACCCAAAGATCAATAAGGAGGAGGAGGAAATAAATAAATAAAAAGCCAAGCTGTGGTCATTATGCATCCAAAATCAAAAGGAAAGGAAAATGTAGCACTTATACCCTGCATGCAAACAAACAAAAGAAAGCCGAGGACCTTGATGTCACGAGCGGGCAGGGAGAAGACAAGCGCATATTGTTAAATGAGACTTTATTTAAAAAGGGCAAATCCAAAAGAGCGGTCAAAAACGGACAAGGGTCTCAAAATTATGTAAACAAGCAAAATACAAAACATACCAGAGAGGTGAAGCAGTCCAGGGTTCGAGGCATGGCAGATAGAGATCAGAGGCAAGGCAAAAATCATAAACAGTAGAACGGGCGAAAAGGTCGTACACGGGGAACACAGTCATAACAAGAACGCTTTGTAGAGTTGGGACGGAACTGCAAACAATACTCAGCAAGTACAACAGGGAACAAAGGTGTATATATACTGGGGAGACCAGGTGACGGCAATCTAGAACTCAGGTGACTGAGATCTGGTTAGAGTCATGTGATCCTTGGGACGTGTGATGCAAGATTCCTGGGCATTATGGGAGTTGGAGTCCGTGGGTAAGCTTTCACTGGCAGAGACAGGTGTAGGCATGACAGGACTGGTGTGACCCTTGCACACTTGGAAATATGGGAAACATATCGCTGTTGGTGGAAGAAAACCTTGTATCGCCAAAATGGTCATTTTACAGGAGAAGGACAAAACCTGCTTTACTTTTAATGCAAGTCAATGGAGCAGGCAGTTTCAGATTGTCAAAAGCTGGAAAATGTCAAAAACAGAGATACAAGGTTTTTTTTCCCCACAGCAGCAATATATAAAAGCCATTTAATGAAGCTGCTGATTCCACTGGATCACACAAGATAAAAAAGAGGGTTGAATTGTCACTGGCTGCCTAGAATTTCTTTAAAAGTGAAGGCAAGGATGTAAAATCAACCCCACAACTACCCTCCCAATCCTCACTCCAAACGGAAAATGGAATTCCAACCATTAAAATGTAAACAAATTCACTTGAAGCAATTCGATGCAAAATGGTCACGAAATTTATCAAGACCACATTTATTTTACAGTGGTGTTGATAGGAACCAGACATCTGAGTTTAATACCTCTAAATAACATAGAAACACATACCTGGAACACCATTTCAACCACCAAGCGATACCTTAGCAACCACCAGGCACACCATAGCAACCACTTGGCAGCACTCTAGTAATGACCTGGGATACCATAGCAACCTCCTAGCAACATCATAGCAATTACCTTCAGTACCAAAGCAACCATTTAGCAACACCCTGGCAACCATCTAAGATACCATAGCAACACCCTGGAGACTACTTGGAACAACGTATTAGTTACCTAGCAACTGCCTGAGGCAGCGAAGCAACCAACAAGAAAAAAATCTAAACAATGAAAACAATCCATTAACTTTAAATAAGCCATAAAACACATTAACTAATTATTACAGTACAAACTCAACTTTCAGCAAAAATCAGCTGCTGTTTACAACTGTTTCAAGCATTATTAGCTATTTTTTTAAAGTCATGTTGAAATTCGTCCACACGCTTCCACTCCAGAACTTTCCTCAGGTAATAATTCCTAATGGCGATTGACACGGAAATGTGTCCCGGACATGAACCTCTGAGCATGCTACATTTCCAATGTGATTTTTTCTTTGAGAAAATCAAAGTTAACTGCGCGTTAACAACGGCAAGAAACAGGTCGAATTCACTTCTAGTCACCTCAACAATCAACAACATATGTGATCTGGCCTGGGCTGCCTAAACTGTATCCTACAGCAGATAATGCCTGGGATCACTCGCACTGAGTGGGATGTGCCTGAAATCTCTCAGGGAGCATCTCAGGATCTTGTTATGCTGGGAGAAGAGCATGGAAGCTGCATGAAAGGTGGCTTTGTTGAAGGTTTCGGAGTGATTAACATGCCTTTTGGATTCGACTTCAAAGAGGTTTCTGTGTCTCTGTCTTTATCTTCCACTCACTCCCACCGCTCTAATGAAAAGAGCACAGACACAACACTGTTCTGCGAAGGGAAAAAAGCTTCCAAATAGCTGTGCAGCTGTGTTCCCCCCAAGCTTTGAAGCGCTTTCTACACCGCAGCATTTTAAATTCAGACGTTTGAATATAAACACCACTGTGTGTCTAAAGCGCCTCCTCCCCCACACGCAACGTTGTACTTTCTTCTCCAGCCACGATTCCAGGAGCACCTCCACCGAGATTGTGATTAGGATACAGTTACAAGCCTGCAGTGTCGTTAAGGGGTCAGGCTGCAGGAAACAACCCCCCCCCCCCCCCCCCCCCACACACACACACACAGAGTCAACAGGAGTAAAAAGGGATGATGTGGAGGAGAACAGGTCGTCTGCCGGAGGATCAATGTTGTTAGAGCTTTGCAGAACACAGAGATGCATTAAGGCCCAAGCCCATTTCACCCCTTGCCCAACGTCTAGGGCTAGGGTGTCCCAACTTTTGTTGAGATAGAGGGGCAGGGTGAAGTGTTGGAGCTACATGGCCCTTCAAACGGAGGTTTTTTAGAGGCTCACTCCAAACGAGTGTTATGAGAAAAAAAGAAAAACCGGCAAGACGGCTGCGCGAGCGACCTCAGAAACCCACACATGTGAGAATTTTCTCTGTTAAAAATGACGATGAGAACTGTTTTATCTTAGCTTAATGTTTTCTTCAATGTATTATGGCCGTTTTCTTCATAACAAGCATAAAAAATCACTAATATCATGCTAATGTTTCGCTAACTTTCCCGTTCCACCTTAAATAGTCCGGCAGTTCTGACTCCAGCTACACTAGAATGTAACTGCTGCTCTATTTAAGGTGGAATGGGAAATTTGAACAAAAAGCTGGAGAATCTCTGACTTCAGCTTCACATCACTGAAGAATTAGGGGGGGTGATAATAAATAATTGCCCACCTCTTTGAAGGCGTATGATCCCTAAATGTAACTAAAGCCCAGCAGTGAGGAGCTGAACTTTCCCCTCCTCTTCTATCACTGAAGTCGGGCCAGGTCGCCTACAGAGCGGCGCTGGTAGCTGTTAATGTTTTTTTTTATGGTTTTTTTTTTTTTTGAGGGTTGTCCCATTTCGTAGGGCAAGATTTCAACCACTACCTCTTGTGACTCAATTCTGAGGGGTTAGATTGACTCTCGAAAACGAGGGGTAGGGGTAAAAAGAAGAAATGGGATTAGGCCTTTCTCACAGCACAAGCTGTGCTTCTTTGAAGAGGCCCTGAACATTCCTCATGTTTTTAATGAGAAAAGTTTGGAGTAGTATTTAATAATTGCTTAGATTTCATACTGAAAATACTGTTCACACCCGAGGGTTTTTATGACATCACAAAAACAAAGCATTTACATATATCTAGCCTACTACAGCCTAGCCTCGCCCATTCACACTATTGTTATAAGGAGTGTTTAAGCTTGGATTGCTTTGTAAATGAGATGCAATACTGTGCAGCCAACCAGAACAGAGCTCATTTACATGATTGTGGCTTAAAGGCACAGTAATAAAAGCAGCCTCTTTCCATTCTAAGGTATAAGGAGAGGTTGGAAAATGGTCATGGACAAATGAATTATGACTCATACATCAGGTCATACAAATGGCGTAACTGGATCTCAGAGAAAACAATAAATAACAAGAAAAATGTAGATTATGGGACTTTTAAAGGGCCGATTTTGTGAAACTGTCCTCACTTTTTTAAACGAAACATTTTGAGGTGACATATGAACATTATTAAAGCTTCAAAACATATTATTTACTTAAGTAAGCAAGAAAAATGTATTTATACAGCACTTTTCACAGACGGAGGTCACAAAGTGCTTTACAAAAACAAAAACGCAACGTTAAACAAAACACAGACAAAACAAATACACACAGGATGGAAACCCAATACAGACCGATTACCCGAATGCCTGTTTAAGAAGAGAAGCCTTCAGCTGTTTTTAAAAGGGTCAGCAGAATCGACAGACCTTAAAAGAGCGGGCAGAGCATTCCGTAATCTAGGTGCTATAACCTCAAATGCTCGATCACCACGGGCCTTTAAGCGAGTACAGACAATAATCTTAGGTTATTAGACCTGGGAGAGCGAGCTGGTAAACGTGGGTGAAGTAAATCAGCCGCATAAGTAGGAGCGTGCCCATGCAGTGCCCTGTAATGTCCACAGCTCATATGTAGAAACTAAGCTTTAAAAAGCTCTTTTTGAATTAATTGTTGTGATGATGTCACCAAACGAAATGTACTGATACACTGTATATCTGCCTATTCAGCTGAATGAGTCACAGCCTGTTTACATTCTAATGGATAAAGATGCTGTCAAGATTGGCCCCTCCCAGTCCTGTCCATGTGTTCGTGCTGTGTTTTGGTCCAGTCCACGTGCTTTTTGTTTTGATCCCCTGTCCGGCCCCTTATTTTGTGACTCCGCCCCTGATTATTCCCACCTTTGTTTTCACCCGAGTCCTGTTATCCCTTGTTAGACCTCTTGTATTTACCCCTGTGTTTTCCCTGTGTTGTTGCTGGTCTTTGTTTGGGATGTTGTTTATTGTTTGATGTTTGAGGTTTGATGTATGTTGTTTTTCTTCCAGCCCTGTTGTTTGTGTACCTGTTTATTGTCACCATGTCTGTCCCTCCTGCTCTGCATATTGGCCATTTGAACCTGGACTGTAGTGACCACAACCCTGGATTTGCCCTTAGTAAAAGTCGCTTATGTCTGCATTATGGGCAGTTGTGGGCTGGAGGTTTGGGAACCGGCCCTGTGACCGGAAGGTTGCCGGTTTGATCCCCAGCACTGACAGTCCATGACTGAGGTGTCCTTGAGCCAAGACACCTAACCCCCAATTGCTCCCCGGGCGCTGTGGATAGGGCTGCCCACCGTTCCGGGCAAGTGTGCTCACTGCCCCCTAGTGTGTATGTGGTGTTTCACTTCACGGATGGGTTAAATGCAGAGGTGGAATTTCCCCGTTTGTAGGATTAATAAAATCACTTAATAAGCGTCCGCCTCCTCTCTTCCCATTACAGACACCAATTATGTGTCTTTTTTGTCACATCAAACCACAAAAACAATAAATAGACCACCAATGCAGGATGCGGCCCTTTAAGAAAGCATGTGCGCATGGGGATTAACATGTAAATGTGCCCACATGCCTGCACAAACACATGAAGTTATGACATACTGTGCGCCAGCTGCATTACATTCACACGGTTCAGCTCTCCGCTCACAGCAGCTGATGATTTCACCACCTCTGTCAACCACTGATCTAAATTTGAAGGTGTGGCATGAGGCCTTAAGTGTTATGGAAGAAGCACAGGGAGCTCAGGACTGAAGTGAATATTTGACGGAAGGATGGAAAGATCACAGAGAAGATCAAGCCATTAAACTGTCCTCATGTCAGACCACAGGACCGACTCTTTGTCAGTGAGGCAGACGCCTTTAGAGAGATAGTTCTGCCAGGAATCAAATGAGCAAAAATGTTCAGTTTCTGTGAACGGCCATTAGTTTTTAGTGCTGACCAACTTCTAGAATCCCACATGGGTGCTAGCAGAAGGTTGGATTATCATGGAAATGTTTTTTTCCTCATGTCTTGGCAGAGTTTTGACCTTCGTGGCCCAAACTGAAGGCCTAACTCTAACAGTCACTGTTCACCACTAAGACGACTTGCTGAAGTGCAGACCGAGCATCAGAACGGGGAAGAAAGGGGATTTAAGGGGCTTTGAACGTGGCGTGGTTGTTGGTGCCAGACGGGCTGGTCTGAGTATTTCAGAAACTGCTGATCTGCTGGGATTTTCACGCACAACCATCTCTAGGGTTCACAGAGAACGGTCCGAAAAAGAGGAAATATCCAGTGAGCGGTCAGTTGTGTGGACGAAAATGCCTTGTTGATGTGAGAGGTCAGAGGAGAATGGGCAGACTGGTTCCAGATGATAGAAAGACAACAGGAACTCAAATAACCAACCAGAATCTCTGAGGAACGTTTCCAACACCTTGTTGAAAGTGTGTCATGAAGAATTAAGACAGTTCTGAAGGGAAAAGGGGGTCCAGCCTTTTACTAGCAGGGTGTACCTAATAAAGTGGCAGGTGCGTGTATGCACACCTATGATGCCTCACAGCAACTGAACTGTATATCACTACACCACGGCACAAAAAACCCTCGTGCTGTTAATGGAATAATCTCTGTCTCTCATGCTGCTTTCATGGACCACCGAGTATACTGATGAAGTAGGAGCCTGTTTTTATGTTTAAACTCAGGGGCTGACAACTTTACTAGATCTAGGCTGGTCAAAGATGGCCAACAGCCTAAACAGCTCCATCATTAATATAACAGGCTTAAATTAAAGTATTAACAGTATGATTAACTGTGAAACGGCAGTATAGAAGTCTGAAAAAATGTCACTCGAATGGATCACACGCTCCACATGTTCAAATGTCTGTATTCCCTGAATAGAGTGCTAGTGATGAAAGTTTAGAAATTCTAGCCTCTACAGCCAAAAAGTGCATCATTTATCGTGTGTGGGTGTGTTGGAGTCCCAAATGACAGGTTCTTAGCAATACTTTGCTCTGTTGGGCTGCAGGATCCAGTATTTAAATTCCAACATAGTGCACTATGTAGGGAGCAGGGAGTAGGGAGCAGGGAGCCATTTGAGATTCACCCCAGCGTGAGAAGACGGGCACTGCTGGATTGGCGCTGAATTGACTAGCAGTGGTAATTTGATGACTAAAAAGTACTTGGCAGTGATACCATACGCTAAAGGAACTACATTTCCTGGTGGAATACTTGTTTATGTTGATTATTATTAATAATAACATGTTATTTTCTGAAAAATTAGTATTTTATCATATTTTATGTTGGCTTTTATGTTTTATAAAAACGTTACTGTGACTTTATCCCCTTTTGGGGACGGGGCAGTTGTGGGCTGGAGGTTGGGGAACTGGCCCTGTGACTGGAAGGTTGCTGGTTCGATCCCCAGTGCCGACAGTCCATGACTGAGGTGACCTTGAGCAAGACACCTAACCCCCAACTGCTCCCCGGGCGCTGTGGATAGCGCGGCCCACCGCTCCGGGCAAGTGTGCTCACTGCCCCCTAGTGTGTGTGTTTGTGAATCTGTGGGACTAATAAAGGATTGTCTTATCTTTCTCATGATAAAATCACAGTAAAGCACGGCCTCATGAGGCTTACTGCTTTAATAGCTAACGGATCTTGTTCAGTACTGTAAGAGTGTCATGTTGCCATTACTGGCAATGGTCATGACAGATGCCGTAGTGATGTCATGACAGCTAATTTACTGTACACTACTTATCTATTATGACCTCAAGCATTAAGGCATCTGGTAACATGACACTCACGGCAGTATATGGCATCAACGTTATGTAGTGGAGTGTTAACACATGGAGGTCGTCTCCTCAATGGCCAAACTCTTTAGTCATATGAATGCTTGCTTGTGTGTGTGCGCATGGTCTTGTGTCACTGGCCTATAAATATTACATCATGTTATTAACCTCTCACAGTGCTGCGCTCCATTCGGCGCTATTAAAGCATGCGTTTGTGCTGTAAAGGAGCTTCTGCATGAGCCGTGGCGGTCCCCTTTGGGCTGGACATATATTTACTGGACTTCTTGCGTCCCGTGCTGGGCCAGCCTCAGCTGCTCACTTTCATTAGATCCGTGTGTAACTCCTCTTGGGGGGAAAAGAATTCTGAGCCCGGTTCAATAACTCTTCGACGGCAGAGCTATCGTATGTCAAATGTACAGTGGTCTCGAAGGACAAGCCGCATTTGAAGACGCTCTATAGGCTACTGGGTTGTTGGTGGGGGGCTGATATGGACTTTTGTGTATTCCTAAGAGAAACGAAGGTTGAAAGGTTTGGGCCGGGGTTAAGGGGCCCAAGGGAGAATGGGTTATTGTGGACGCCACTTGCAATGGCAATAATAATATCATAGAAATATTGGAGAGGTCAGATAATGATGTGCACACCAGCAGCATTTGACTCTATTTTCCCATTTTTTCTCTAAATAAGCAAGACTTTTAAGGTTAGCATTGTCATCCTGCTTAAATATAGCAGAACACGTCCTGGTGAAATATATGGTCAAGGCTGGGGGACACTTGGGACGCCCTGCAGGTGACTTGACTTAATTAAATGAAGTCTAATGAATTCTCAGAACCAAATTGAATAAAGGCTAACGAATTCTGCCTGTAACAGTTCCAGCACAACATCTTTACATAGAAAAGAGTGAGTCTTTAATCAGGTGCAAGGTTTTAGTGACTGGCTTTATGTGATGGTAATGCTGCTTGACATGGACACATCCTGCCCTTTGTCCAAAGTAAAAAAACGGTGACCTTTAAGTGGCACGAATCTGTGGTGGTCTTTCACCGTCCTGTGAAAGATCACCTGCTACATGTTCGTTAACACATCGATCTGATCATGGATTAATGTCATTGTCATTTCTGCTCTACCAGACTTTGGGAAAAAAGTGTAGACCTCATAAAATGCAAATTTGCTCACACATCTCTCAATAAAGCGGTCATTTACATCAACTTCATACAGTGGTAATAAGGCCCTCGTTGACCTTGTGCATACAGTACAGTGCAAAGATCAGAGAAGCTTCATTTATTTAACTTGCGGTCAAAACAGCCATTAAGAACACAATATTCATTTTTCAGTATCAGGATTTGCACAAAAGCCTCAACAGCTAATTATAATATCACACCTTCTGTATTCGGTGTGTCCACCTCTCTGTTCTTTCCAGGAGACTCACTTTCAGTTTTTTCCAGCCCAAATAATCTCACATTCATTGATACTGAGGTCTGGACTCTGGGGTGGTCAGTCCATTGTCCAGCTTCTTTGTTTGGTGTGTCCGTCTCCTTTTCTCGGTGAGGTTCTTCTTGATCAGCTACACGTCCTTTCAGACCCACAGCGCTGAGTGGTCTTCTCACAGTGGAAGGATGGACAGAAGCACCTGTGGATGTTTTCAGATCTGAAGCAGCTTGATGTTCTCCTCTCTCTCAGAGATCAAAGCTTTCAGGGCTGTTTATCTGATGGGGGCAGTTTTGATGTCTAACAGGTCTTCCAGGTGGTTGTTAGGAGTCTAATTTTTTTTATTTATTCTCCTTCTTTGGGGAAGTAGATTTTACATCCCCATAATATCTCCAGAATTATCTCGTAAAAATGGATGGTAGGTAGTGAATAGCTATTTGGCCTGGAAATTAAAGGAATGAAGCCTGGTCTATGACTTTTGCACCATACTGTATGTCATGTGTCATAAATATATTGACCATGTATGTGTGTAAAATTATACTTCATAGTTGGTGCATCATGCATGTGGTGTTGGTATAATATTTGGGGCAGACAGCTCTAAATGGGTCATTTTCACTGGTCAGATTGGGAGATAATTAGTGATAGATGCTATTTTTAGTTCTGGAAATAGTGGCCAGGTCTCGCTGCCCAATTCCCATGGTCAAATTCAGACTACTCTTAAGTGCTCTCAGAGTAATACTGATGTTTCAGATAATAATAATAATAATAATAATAATAATAATAATAATAATAATAATAATAATAATAATAAATGTGACCATATGATGACAGATCAACAACCAGCCTTTGCTGGTGTAGCCTTATTTCTGATTGAAAGAAAACAGGAACTGAAAGAATATAAATATATAAATAAGACCAGAAAGTGAGTTTAATGCTTTCAGCACTGAAGTGAAAGCACTTATTGGCAGTAAATGGGTGGGGCTCTCATTCCAGTCACGGCTTTCACAGAGCTGCCTTTTCAAATGGCTTTGCAAAGTAAAGGAGCGGCGCATGGGAGTAAAGTCGCAGAGGAATGAGACAGAAACTAAAGCAGCATCCAGAAGTTTCTTCCCGTTTTCCTGTTTTGAGGCTCAGTCTAGCTTGGAAGCACTAGAGGCATTCAGGTGTGATTGGTACCGATGCAGACTGTTAGAAACTGTGACAGTGAAAAAAGTCGTGCTGGTTGTGGTTCTGGTCCACATTGTTTAAACATGAAGGAAATACTTCAACACTAATCTACTCAGTTTATTCACTTTTGGCAGCAGTTTTGTCAAAAGAAGCATTCGGCCATGCAGGGAACCCTTTACACACGGAACTGAGTCTTTATAGAACCACTGCCTTTACTAAAGAACCCTTGAGGAACCCATTTCAGAGAACTCGAGTACATATTAAAATGACAAACCTGAATGCATCAATATGCTTTTTCACTTTGTTGGTGAAAGACTAAATATAAATAAATCAGTGAAAAAGTCGAGAAAAGAAGAAGAAGAAGAAGAAGAAGAAGAAGAACAAGGAGACAATGATGATGTGAAGAGAAAGATGAAGAGAAAGAAGGAGGATAAGGAGATAAGAAAAAGAAGAAGAAGAAAAGAAGAAGATGAAGAAGAGGAAGATGATGATGATGATGAAAAAGAAGGAGAAGAAGAGGAATAAGAGGAGGAGGAAGAAGATGAAGTGGAAGAAGAAGAAAAGCAGAAGAAGAGGAGGAGAAAGGAGATGAAGAAGGAGAGAAATAAGAGGAGGAGGATAGAGGAAGAGGAAGAAGAAGACGAGGAATAAGAGGAGGAGGAAGAATAGGAGGAAGAATACGAAGAAATGCAGAAGAAGAGGAGGAGAAAGGAGATGATGAAGAAGAAGAAGAAGAAGAAGAAGAAGAAGAAGAAGAGGAGGAAGAAGAAGAAGGAGAAGAATAAGAGGAGGAGGAGGAGGAGGATGAAGAGAAGGAAGAATAAGAAGAAAAGCTGAAGAAGAGGAGGAGAAAGGAGATGAAGAAGAAAAGAAGGAGAGGAATAAGAGGAAGAGGGAGAGGAAGAAGAAGAAGAGGAGCAGGAAGAAGATGAAGAGGAAAATAAGAAGATGATGATGAGGAAGAAGGGGAAGAAGTAAAAGAAGGGGAAGAGGAGGAGGAAGATGAAGGCTGGGGCTTACCCGAGTCTGAGAACCTCGGTCTGCCCAGGTCTCGGAAGTAGTAGATAAAATCCATGCAGTTGTCATTCTGCACTTCTCCGGTGGAGCAGAGCTCGGTCAGCAGTTCCAGCGCCTTTCGACAGATCTCATCCCCTGTTTCTCCAGGCATGTCCGAACAGCATCGTCCTGCATGGACAGGCGATCCTCTGCCCGGCCGCTCGCTCAGACACGCGGCGCTGCTGGAAAAGCGCACTTCATACTTGCGCCTCTGCCTCTTTCCTTTCCTTTAAATGATGATTATTATTAATATTGACCGGTCAGATGTCCGCCCGCACAGCGCGCCACTGCAAACCACAGAGCGCTCGGATTGGAGCCCCACAGACGCGAGTAACTCTGCGTCCTGCGAGAGAAGCGCCACTGCTCGGACTCGCCCAGGCGCACGCTGTCCACTGAGCGCGGGTGCTGAATCGGTGCCGCGGGCTCATGAATGAACCCCTCTCGCCCAGCTCCCCTCTTCTCCACGCTCGAGCCCCGACTCCTCACTTTTCTGCACGCTCCAAAAGCGCGAGCCCCTCCCCCTCAGCCTTCCTTCCCATGAATTATCCATTAATAACACAATAATACTGGAGTGTTTCATTGGACACGACGAAGAAACGTGATTCCTTAAAGGACCCCGAAGGAGACCACACACTAACTTGTGTTACCCAGTTTAACACTTTTTGTGTTGCGCTGATTTAACAGATTTTCTGATTTAACGCATTCAGTGTAACAGTAACTAAAATGTGTTATGCATACCTGGGTTTATTAATATTTAACCACATGTTGCGTTAAAAGTAACGCGAAATGTATTGTCACCATCCGAACGCACTGACATGTCAAGTGTTGTCTTTTAATACATACACTATATTTCCAAAAGTATTCACTCCCCCATCCAAATCACTGAATCCAGGTGTTCCAGTCTCTTCCGTGGCCACAGGTGTATAAAGCCGAGCCCCTCGGCCTGCAGACTGCTTCTACAGACATTAGTGAAAGAATGGGTCGCTCTCAGGAGCTCAGTGAATTCCAGCGTGGTACCGTGATCGGACGCCACCTGTGCAGCAAGTCCAGTCGTGAAATTTCCTCACTACTAAATATTCCACAGTCCACTGTCAGTGGGATTATAACAAAGTGGAAGCGATTGGGAACGACAGCAACTCAGCCACGAAGTGGTCGGCCACGTAAAATGACAGAGCGGTCAGCGGATGCTGAGGGGCATAGTGCGCAGAGGTCACCAACTTTCTGCAGAGTCAATCACTACAGACCTCCAAACTTCATGTGGCCTTCAGATCAGCTCAAGAACAGCGTAGAGAGCTTCATGGAATGGGTTTCCATGGCCGAGCAGCTGCATCCAAGCCTTACATCACCAAGCGCAATGCAAAGCGTGGAATGCAGTGGAGTAAAGCGCCGCCACTGGACTCTAGAGCAGTGGAGACGAGTTCTCTGGAGTGACCAATCACGCTTCTCCATCTGGAAATCCGATGGACGAGTCTGGGTTTGGCAGTTGCTAGGATACGGTACTTGTCTGACTGCATTGTGCCGAGTGTAAAGTTTGGTGGAGGGGGGATCATGGTGTGGGGTTGTTCTTCAGGAGTTGGGCTCGGCTCCTTAGTTCCAGTGATCCCAGTTGGGATGAATTAGAGCGGAGACTGTGAGCCAGGCCTTCTCGTCCAACATCAATGTCTGACTTCACAAATGAGCTTCTGGAAGAACGGTCAAAAATTCCCACAATCACACTCCTAACCCTTGTGGAAAGCCTTCCCAGAAGAACTGAAGCTGTTATAGCTGCAAAGGGTGGACCAACATCAGATTAAACCCTATGGATTAAGAATGGAATGTCACTCAAGTTCATATGCGTGTGAAGCCAGATGAGCGAATACTTTTGGCAGTATAGTGTGAGTTTTAAGAGTGTGGCTTCCGTGTGGCATATTACACTTAGATCTTGCTCGCTGCAGCTCCAACAAGGTGTTAATTCCATAAGAATCATTTAACCCCTTACAATCACAGGCTAATTACGCACTAAGGCGTATTACTCAGTAACTAAGGACTCCAGTGCCAACTGGTTGACCTATTCTTAGGTTATAGATGTGCGTGATAAAACTTAAAGGGGTTAAACTTAAGGCCTTCAAAATGAAGCTTTATATGTTCCTGAGTAGTGGCTAACACACTTAAGCAGATCACAACAGCTCTCCTGAGTTGTTTCGTTTAATAGCAATGCAAATCCACTCTCAGAGAAAGGTAATAAACTGTCACTGGGCCAGTTTCCCTCTCGTCACTGGGGTGGGACCCTCAAGGGTCCATCTCAGTACCTTTAGTCAGGGAACATAACTGAACCATAATCCACTGGAATTATATTTTCCAAGTTGTACTGACTCCACACACCCGTCTCGCCTCCAGGCTGCTCTGTTTAAAAAAAATGGATTATGAAAAGGTAGACATTTGTACTTTTCACCTGGAAAAACAATCGGACATTAAAACCACTGCTGTACCTTTGAGGGAACATTAGTGTATCTGTAAAAAAAGAAAATCCACAATTGACCATTTGTCATAAGCCAACCAATGACTTTTACAGGTGACTGGCAGGGTTTGGGGTCAGACTGGACGCTTTATAAAGTGTCTTTTTCTGTCTGATAGAGACTTAATGTATCTGTCTATCAGATGCAGTAATATTACAGTATTTGATAGACAGCTACAGTAACATTCCTGTATCTGTACTGCTGAATCCAAACCCTAACTTCAGCAGGGGACCAGCCGTTTGTCTGGAGAAGTATAGTTTATTCATTTGTGCGCAGATACTGGACACCCAGCCAGCCCGTAAGACACTGGGCTGATGCAGAACGACTCCCACCCCATGCGTGAGACTCTGGTAGCACTGGGCAGTTCCTTCAGTGACCGGCTCCTTCACCCCAAGTGTGTGAAGGAGCGCAATCGCAGGTCCTTCCTTCCTGCTGCTGTGAGACTGTTCAACCAGCACTGCTCCCAGTAGACCACACACACACACACACACACACACACACACACACACACACACACACACACACACACACACACACACACACTATACACACATACACATACAATATATACACACACACACAATATACACACATACAGAATGCAAACATTCTTCATTGTGCAATATGTTAAGTGCAATACAGATTCCTATGCAACTTATTATTTTTTTCTTTTATTTTATTATTATCCTTATTTTCCTGTAAATAGTCTAGAGATTTAGCTTTAATTTTTTATTATTTATAACGTTGATGATGTTTATACTGTTTCCTGTTTCTACTACTGAGTGCCATACTCCTGTTACTCTGCTGCTGCTGTAATACTGTGAATTTCCCTGCTGTGGGACTAATAAAGGATTATCTTATCTTATCTTATCTTATCTTATCTTATCTTATCTTATATAGCTGGACCGATGCCAAGGTTAGGCTCAGCCTATACATGACAAGCGACAGGTGTGACAGACGTGACCGTGTAGGGATGAACAAGAACAGACAGAAGAATGTTCTAAATACAGTCACAGCACTGAATATAATGACATACAACACGGCACTAATCACATTACAGAGCAGTACATTTCTACAGTACAGTCATGTTACTGTATCTGTAAAAATAAAAAATGGTACAATTGACCGCTTTCAAAATAACGACTGACATGCCTTTCAGCCAATCAGAATAGTCTCTAAACATTCCTTCCTCTGTCCTGTGAAGGAAGACTTCAACAGAAGTCCTTAGAGTGAACCAGCAGTGAGAACGCTGGTGGCAGTAAATTAGTCAGAATGATTAGATTTTTAAAAAAAGACAATCATTTTACCATGAAGCCTAATGGCACATTAAAATATGAAATCTCGACTCGACCGAAGCTGTTGGAGAACTTCTGGCTGAACTTCAACACTGTGCATGCGTGAGGCAGCCGCATGTGTATCGCTCTTCATCACGACTTAAGTGGATTAGCTTTTCTGCTTTCTTCTCTCTCGCTCGTCGCTTGTTGTCTATAGCAACTAACAGAGTGAAGTTCCACAGAGAGAGACTCCCTGCGCTGCCATCTAAACTATTCATGCATCTCTACAGGTGACAACACACACAGGGGCTAAAGCTCACGTGCACCGAGAGTCCTCTGTATGCACTGTGACGTAATGCGTGCACACACACGTGTTTGTTTTTATACACTGTCAGGCCACACCTAAACCTTTCTAAGGCAGAATGGAAATCAACCTGGACATGTTCAGATATTATAATGAACTGTGACTCTGTTGTGTCTCTTTGTTGAGCTGCTGGTGAGCAATGAGGGGTAAAAGCGAAGGGGTGAGGACCCCTGCTGTGAAATCTAGTCCCTACTAAGACGGCCTTGCGAAGATGAAACATACAGAAAACTGCAGCTTTCTTTTCATCACAAATCATGTATAACTGTCATAGAAGCAAACAGTATTTAAATATGGTGAAAACTATATTTAAACTATATTTACATATTTGTAAATGTTGACCTGCTTGCGTTTTTAATGAAGATAAAACTAGAGCTAGATAGTTCAGCTCTCTTTCTCTTAGACAAATCACTCATTGAAACTTCTTCTTCTTTCGGCTGCTCCCTTTAGGGGTCGCCACAGCAGATCATCTGCCTCCATCTTGCCCTATCCATTGCCTCCTCTACTTTCACACCAACCATCTCCATGTCCACCTTCACTACATCCATAAACCTTCTCTGAGGTCTACCTCTTCTCCTTCTACCCGGCAGCTCCATCTCCAACATTCTTTGCCCAATATATCCACTATTCCTCCTCAACACATGTCCAAACCATCTCAACCTGGCCTCTCTGGCTTTATCTCCAAACTGCTCCACCTTCACCGTCCCTCTGATCTGCTCATTTCTAATCTTGTCCATCCTCGTCACTCCCAACGAAAATCTCAGCATCTTCATCTCCGCCACCTCCAGCTCAGCCTCTGTCTTTTAGACAGAGCCACAGTCTCCAAACCAGACATCATAGCAGGACGCACTGCTGTCTTGTAGACCTTCCCTTTCACTCTTGCTGCTGTCCTTCTGTCACACATCAGCCCTGACACCCGTCTCCACCCACTCCATCCTGCCTGCACCCTCTTCCTCACCTCTTTTCTAAACTGTCCATTGCTCTGGATGGTTGACCCAAGATATTTCAAGTCATCCACCTTTATGACCTCTACTCCTTGCATCTTCACCTTTCCACCTGCCTCCCTCTCATTCACAAAAATCATATATTTTTTAGATTAAAACATTAATCTTTTTTCTTCTAGCCCTATGTGCATTATATACACCAATCAGGCGTAACGTTCTGACCGCCTCCTCGTTTCTACGCTCACTGTCCACTTTATCAGCTCCACTTACTGTATAGCTGCACTCTGTAGTTCTACAGTTACAGACTGTAGTCCATCTGTTTCTCTGATACTCTGTTACCCTGTTCTTCAGTGGTCAGGACCCCATGGACCCTCACAGAGCAGGTACTGTTTGGGTGGTGGATCATTCTCAGCACTGCAGTAACACTG
The DNA here is from genome assembly GCF_015220715.1 of Pygocentrus nattereri. NCBI lineage: Eukaryota > Metazoa > Chordata > Actinopteri > Characiformes > Serrasalmidae > Pygocentrus > Pygocentrus nattereri. The sequence goes on from NC_051218.1 coordinate 1,541,573, forward strand.
ACGTGGTGGTGGTAAGAGAAGTTAAGTGATACTTTTTTAATCCCACAAACGGGGAAATTTCACCTCTGCATTTAACCCATCTGTGAAGTGAAACACCACATACACACTGGTGAATAGACACACACACACTAGGGGGCAGTGAGCACACTTGCCCAGAACGGTGGGCAGCCCTATCCACGGTGCCCGGGGAGCAATTGGGTGTTAGGTGTCTTGCTCAAGGACACCTCAGTCATGAACTGTCAGCTCTGGGGATCAAACCGACAACCTTCCGGTTCCAGGGCCAGTTCCCTAACCTCCAGCCCACGACTGACTGGTGTCTTAGTGAGAGTTGTGCTGGTATAAGTCGATCAGACACAGCAGTTCTGCTGGAGTTTTTAAACACTGTGTCCGCTCACTGTCCACTCTATTAGACACTCCTACCTTGTCAGCCCACCTTGTAGATGTAAAGTCAGAGATGACAGCTCAAAATGCCGCTCCACATTCCCTTTCTTAGGTGTAGCGCTGGTAGACTGACAGGTGAGGCAAACGCACTTCGAAAATGACATAGTGAAAAAAAAAGGCCTCCTCCCACTCCATATGGAAATGGTCCGTTTTAGGCTTCTTGCTTGGTCCAGCTCCTTTACTCAATTTTAAACCCTTTCTCAAGTTCAAAAGAAATAAATTGGAGGCTAACTGGGCAACTCACAAGCTCGCTGGAGTTTTGCAGCACTTAACGCCGTTGTATGCGCATGTGCGGCGACCCATGTGTCAGAAAGTCAGATGTCTTAGTGGCTGCCCTGTATGTCAATCAATAGGCTGACATCTATTATTTTAATGCCATGCGATCAACCCACACTACCTTTGTGATCGACCAGTAGATCGTGATTGACGTATTGTGCACCCCTGCTCTAGTCCTTCATCAGCGGCCACGGGACGCAGTGTCCAGCAGAGACACTGAGGTGTTTAAAAACCCCAGCAGTTTTAAAACTGCTGTATCTGATCCACTCAGACCAGCGCAACACACACTAAACGGGGGCTAACAAAGTATCAGAGAAACAGATGGACTACAGTCTGTAACTGTAGAACTACAACGTGCAGCTATACAGTAAGTGGAGCTGATAAAGTGGACAGTGAGTGTAGAAACACGCATGTATTACATAAGCAATTACGAACGTATCTCACTCCTAAAACTTTGTCCCAGCAATTAGCAGGAGCGAAGCAGCGCGAGGTAGCTCATTAGCTCCTCTAAGCAGCTGCCTAGCACTCTGAAAATTAAAATAACTGATGCCCACACAGCAGGAGATATAGGCTGTACGAAGACAGCAAAGCGTTTTTCAGGTAGCCGTTTCCTCATTTTCTAATGTAATTAAAAATGGCAATTAACAGGAACGTTAAAGGGTCAAGTTGAAGTTTAGAAAGCCAAGAAAACTTTCTGAAATAAGAGCTCATAGGATTATTATAAAGACAAATCAAAACCCCAATTTGGCTTAAAAAGACCTTCAGGAAGGTTTAGACTCTGGAGTGGTGGTGCACTGTTCTACTGTGCAGCTACGTCCGACTTCCGTGGAAGAGTCATCAGAAGAAACATTCCCTGCATCCTCACCACAAACTTCATCATCAGAATTTTCAAAGGAACATCTAAACATGATTGATGCATTCATTCTGGAAACAAGTCGTGTTGACTGATAAAGTTAAAACAAAACTCTTTGGCTTTGTCTTTTGTCTTTTAGCAGAGATATGTTTGGAGAAAGAAGAGCACAGAATTCCATGAAAAGAACCTCTCTCCAACCGTTGAGCACGGGGGTGGATTTAACATGTTTTAGGCTTGTGTTGCAGCCAGTGGCACAAAGAACATTTCACTGGTAGAAGGAGGAATGGATTCAGATTAATACCAGAAAATTCTGGAAGCAAACCTCACACTGTCTGTAAAAAGGCTGAAGATGAGAAGCGATGGCTTCAATGACAGGATAACGATCCTAAACACACTTCAAAATCGCAATGGAATACCTCAGGTGGTGCAAGCTATGGGACCATTGTAAATGAGGAGCACCCTCAATGTTGTCTGAGGTTGAACAAAAGGTGATTGATTTATTGATTGATCGGTTGATTGAAAGACTCTTAGCTGGCTACAAAAAGTGTTTACAAGCTGTGCTACTTACCGAAGCTCTTTTGCTTTGATCCTTAAAATATTAAAGAAACATATCATCTTGAAGTTTATGCCTTTTGGAAATCAGGCCTTCTTTTACTTGCTTAACGACTCACAGAAACAGAAATTTTGACAATGGGTGTCCAAACTTTTGAATGCCACTGTTGATGTCGCTGTTTAAAATGCTGAAAACCTCCATTTGATACTTAACGTATCTCCATTTTTGACGCTTTTGAGTTTCTGGCATAATTTTAAAATACATGTTGCCCTTTACATTGTGTGTGACCTTCTTGATGAATGGACAAAAAAAAACCAAAAAAACAAATTATTTGGAAAAATGTCTGGTTCCACTGACGCACATTAAAAATAAAGTATGTTTTTTTCTTCTCCTGTAAAGTTACCATTCTGTAGATACGAGGTTTTCTTCCGACAGCAGCGAAATGTAAGTACCTAGTTAAGATAACTAATCATCTACTTCTTGCCTCTGATCAAGGCTACATATCCCTGTTAGTGCTACTTGACCTCAGCGCAGCTTTTAATACAATAGACCACAATATTCTCCTAGAAAGGTTAGAAAACATGGTTGGAGTCACAGGGACGGCCCTATCATGGTTCAGATCTTACCTATCAGAACGTTATCAGTTCGTTAGGGTAAACAATTTATCTTCCAATTATTCAAAAGTGAGATTTGGAGTTCTGCAGGGCTCTATATTAGGACCATTACTATTTACACTATACATGTTACCGTTAGGCAGTTATAAGTAACCATGGCGTAAACTTTCATTGTTATGCAGACGATACTCAACTGTACATATCAGCCAAACCTGATGACCAATACAGGTTAAAGAAAATGGAGGACTGTGTAAAAGACGTGAAAGGCTGGATGTCACGCAACTTCCTCCTATTAAACAGTAACAAAACAGAGGTTCTCCTTCTGGGTCCAAAATTAGCAAGAAGTAAATCACCAGATTTAATCTTAAATCTCGCCGACTTTCCAGCCGCACCTGGATCAGCAGCTAAAAATCTCGGCGTTATAATAGATTCAGATTTATCACTCGATCAACACACAGGCGGCATCACTAGGACAGCTTTTCTACATCTTCACAACATCGCCAAGATCAGAAATGCCCTGTCCCTGCGTGATGCAGAAACACTAGTACACGCCTTTATTACTTCCAGGCTAGACTACTGTAACGCGCTACTGTCAGGATGTACGAGCAGGAATTTAAACAAACTCTAACTAGTCCAAAACGCCGCAGCCAGGGTCCTCACTAAAACTAGAATATCTGATCATATCAGTCCAGCGCCATCATCACTTCATTGGCTGCCTGTTAAATTCCGTATTGATTATAAAATCCTTTTATTGACATATAAAGCCCTACATGGTCTCGCTCCTGAGTACCTGCAAGACCTTATTTCTCATTATGAGCCATCACGACCACTCAGATCCCAGAGCGCTGGCTTATTAATAGTTCCCAGAATTCCTAAGGCTGCAGCTGGGGGAAGAGCATTTTCTTATAAAGCCCCCAAACTCTGGAATGATCTCCCAGAAACTGTTCGGGACTCAGACACAGTCTCAATCTTTAAGACTAGGCTGAAAACTCACTGTTCAGTTTAGCTTTTGGTAGCTAATGTTCCCCCTAGATAAAAGGCAGCAGATCCAGGGGTCCATGGACACAGGGAATTATAGTAAACCGAGACGCTGGTGCTGTCGTCCCGCTGCTCGCACGCGGTCACTCAGGTTTGTGGACGGTGGAGCGGAGGGATGCCAGACTGTCTCAGAGTGCTGCCGTGTCTGTGTGTCCTTCTGGTTCTCTCCTGTTAGTTAAGCTGTCATAGTCAGATCTGCCGGAGTCGTTAGCCACACTCTGGAAATGTTTACATTCCCTGTTTATGTACAAACGGATAGAATAAAACTAATTCCCTCTTCCTCCTTTCTTTCCGAGTATACAATCACCCATATGTCCGGCTGGACACTGAAGGGCGACTGACTGCCGAGTCCTCCTGTTACCCACTTCAGACCAGTTGCCCACGCCCCAGCTGCCACCACCTGCCTTGGACTAGCTGCCCACCCTACACTGATGTTCTCATAGACTCCCAGCTATTCCTACTACTAATACTACTGCTATTAATATTAGTAGTATAATAACTCTGTAGGCAGTCTGACTAGAGGAGGACGGGTCCCCCCTGGTGAGCCTGGTTCCTCCCAAGGTTTCTTCCTCAGCTCTAAGGGAGGTTTTCCTTGCCACTGTTGCCCCTGGCTTGCCCGCCGGCAGGGTTTTTACATTTTTTAAACTCTTGTTAAAACTCTGTCTTTTCTGGAATTCGGTGAAGCTGCTTTGTGACAACATCTGTTGTAAAAAGCGCTACAAATAAATTTGATTTGATCTGATTTGACTTTATATAGTAATAATGTTCTATTGGCATTTGAAAATGCTAGCTAGTCATTTTTAATGAACATTTCATGAAAATGGACCAGCAGACATGGTCCAAAATGATTATCACGATTGGCCCCTCCCAGTCTTCCATGTGCTTTTGTTTACTTGTACATGTGCTTTTTGTTTTGATTCTTCCTGTCCTGGCCCCTTGTTTTCAGACCCTGCCCTTGATTGTTTTCACCTGTGTTTACCACCTGTGTCTTGTTTGCCCGTTGTATTTGAAGCCCTGAGTTTCCCCTAGTCCCTTGCTGGTCTTTGTTTGGTATGGTAATGTTTGGTATTGTTTGGTGTTGTGGCTTCTAGCCCCTGTTATATTTCCTAGTCTCTGTTTTTGTGTTAAGCCTGTGTTCCTTTGTCATGTCTGTGCCCTGATCTCCCCGTGTTGGCTCATTGACCCTGTACTGTCTTGACCCTGAATATGGATTTGCCCATAATAAATCTCGCTTATCTCAGCGTAGGCGTCCGTCTCATCTCTCCCCAGCGTTACAACACAGACAGTGATGTGAGTTTTTCCTACAGAGTCGCTATTGTTGTCTACAAAATGACAACATTACAGAAAAAGGAAAAAACTACTTTACTTTTAATGTAAGTCAATGGAACCAGATGTATTTCCAAGCCATTTTGGGCCGTTTTCTTTGGTCTATTCATCTTGAAATTTACACACAATGTAAAGGGCAACTGGTATTTTCACATTATGTTAAAAACTGAGAAATGACAAAAAAATGGAGATACAAGGTTTTCTTCCCGACTGCTGTGATATGTAAGTGCCTATATGCAATAACTATGCCACATATGTATTATATGCATCAATATAGCCACATATAAATCTCAGTGTAGAAAAATAACTCAGTTTTATACAAATTAAACATGAAGTCAGAAGCATTCACTTCCTCCTGTAGAGGTTAGCCCTGTTTTCCTTTGTCTTTTCTACAATGTCAGGATCATTTTAGTCCTGAAAGTGTATGAAAACACACACATACAACACACACAAATACACACATACACACTTTCCGCCTCACACTCTCTGCTCTTTAACACGCCACCTCTCCTGTTTTAATTAGCTCTCACTCCCACCGTCACTCTTCTGGGCAGACAGGAGCTGCTCCTCTGTGTGGCAGTAAAGATGCCGTGTCTTCTGCTGGATTATTTATAGAAAGAGCAGACAGACTGTTCTTAGTCCTGTACAGCTGTTCTCAGATCAGTTACCATGACCAATACTGATCATCTGGCCACTGTGACACAATCAAAAGATGTAGAACTGGCTATTTTAAGAAAATGAATGAAGCTGATACTAATCGAATCGATGCATTTTATCTCCAGCCCTGAATCATCCAAAGTCAATCAAGTCCTATAACAGAACATGAGGTCTCATTGGACTTTCACCTCTCATCACGCAATGTATACCCACACAGTACATCTGTTGTACTTAAAACAGGACATATACCACATATTACTCAGCTGTTCTTCCATTAGAGGAATTTATTTTTGATGATTCATATATTAAAATGGGACCTTTGTGTTGAGTCAACATATTGAAATTGAGCGTTTGTTGACATTAGCACCCGGAGAGACTGACGCAGGAGAGAAGGGTTTATTGCCCATCTATTTGCATATGGGGGTGTGTATATTCGTCGTTGATGTTATCTGTAAAATAATGTTACCATGTTCTCTGTTGTTGGATGTGTTTGTAAACTGACCGAGCACTGCAGTGACCACTTCTGAACTCCAGTAAGACAAACGGATTGATTGAGTCAACAAAATTGCCTTATTTTGAAAGAAACCCATTTTATTGTGTGGAAATCCGGCCCCTGATTTACGTTCAGGTAAAGAATTTACACAGTCCGGAAAGATATTTAGGTTATACAGATGTCTCGTATCCTTTTCCTTCGTTTACGTAACAGGGATGCGGGTGGGGATGATTTGCAGGATGATGTTTTTGTTGTATCCTTCTGGGTAGCCAAAAAAAGGTAGACTTCAGTTTCCCTTCAAAATGACTTTGATCTATTCTGGGAGGGAGCAATTAGACCCCTATCCGTAGAGCCCCGTCAGAGGAGCAGTGTTGTAGCTCTAGACGAAGCTCAGCGATGCGCTGTATATTTCTGAGAGGAGTGGCCCTTGAACTGGTCCTCAGGGACCTCCAGACAGTCCAAACTTTTGCTGTGTCCCTCTGGATGGTGAGCTGGGATCAAACCACAGAGGGAATACTGGAGCGTTTGTTTATGTTTCAGAATGTTATATTGGAGTGTTCTGGACTTCAATGAGAATAAAATTTTAAAATTTAATAACTGACACAGAAAGTAAAGGTTCTTTAACACTCAAAGACTTTTCCTAGAACTGTACTCCCTTGTCGAGAACCATTTAGGGGTTTTTGATTTCAAGAGCGCATGAGACAAAGTCAGTGTAAATCACCTTACACACAGTTTTCTGAAGATCAGTGTAGCTCAGATTCACCTTCTGTGCTATTATCTTGCATGCACAAAGGGAAAGAGTGATGGGGCTGTGTGACCGAGGGCTTGGAGACAATATAGGCTCATGAAGTTGATGATCCTGGAGCACGAGGCAGTAGACCTGTCCCATGTTGGCATAAGAGATAAACTCAGCAGCCACAAGCCAGAAGAGGGATCTATTATCTGAGTAGAGATGTGATTCTCACTGTGCTGATCACATAAAAGCAGAGCGATGAGCTCCTGATGCACACAGGACACAATATAGACAAAGACCGGATGGCCAATATTCTACATTGTATTGTATTATATTATATTTCTTGCTCAGAGGTCCACTTATGGAATTTGTGTTTACTGTAGGGTACATTTCATGAGGCTATATGACACCTACATAAGCTTGTCATGACAACTGATATAGACCTACATAAATGTTTATAAATGCTTATTCCAGTAGGCATAATCTCTCATAAAGACTACCTTAGCTAGCTTTGATCAAAATTGGCAAATGTAGCCTTTATAACAAATGACATCTAGCATTTATAAACATTTATGTAGGGTTAGGTCAGTTGTCATGACAAGCTTATGTGGGTGTCGTGTAGCCTTATGAAGTGTACACTACAATAAAGTGTTACCCCGTGCTTTTATGAGCCAAAAATCACTCGAAATTCATTTTCCACAACCACTTTTGTTTATCTATCACATATACACTGGCTTTTTAATGGAATGTAAATAAGCTCTACTCTGGTTGGGTTTTCTGTATTGTGCCTCTTTCAAAAGGCCGTGCAAGCTGAGCATGTACAGCTTACTCAAGCGCTTGAGTTTGAAGCGAAAACAACCTTATCTCAGTTTCAGTGGTTTGTCAGCTGACCATGTGCAGAGGAAAAATGGGTTTGAGCGATTAATAAAGGAATAAACTTTGTGATACAGAGGAAAAGAACGCAGTTTGTGCTGTAAAGCTGCTGCTGCAGCCGCTTTCAGAGGAACGGTTTTCATTTTCTCCCCCGGAAGCATCTAAGGAAGCGAGTGCTCAGCAGGTAGATGTTCATTCACTGGAGCCGGTGTTTGTGTGAAACATCTACTGTGGCTCTATGGACCTCGGCGACCCAGCATTCCCCTTGCCGGCATGTGTGCCTCTTTAGCTTTTGCCAACTAGCTACTGTTATTAACAGTACTGTTACTGTTGGTAAGCTGTTTCAACATCTCCAGCTAACATGGCTCATCTAGAGTTTTGGTTGGAAGGAATTTTTTCCCAAAGCATTTACATTCTTTATTTAGCCAGTGTGGACTCCCACATTTGGTTCTCCAGCTATTCTGGACACATCAGTCTTAGCAACTATGATGCAAATTGACATACCTTTCTATGATGAGCTGAAGTTATACGCACACCAGTGTTTCTAAAGGTTAATTACTGTCCATAAGGCAAGAACGGGGCTGTTTTACCCAGCGTTCATGTTTCGTTCTATGGTAAAAAGAGTCACCAGCTCACTGACAGTGTTCATGTATATACAAGATCGCATGAAAGAAGTTTGAGTTCAGGTGCTGTTTCTTTAGAAAGTGTCATAGTTGGTGCATAACACATGTGGTGTTGGTATAATACGTGGGGCAGACAGGTCTAAATGGGTCCACACTGAACATATTGGTGGTCGATAGTGAATTCTTTTATTCCCAGACTTTGGTGCTACATAGACAAAGCCTTTACACACACTATCAATGTTTCAGATGTTTAGATCTGAATGAATGTATGCTTTTGATGATCTTAAGCATTTCATTTACAGACATGCACTTAAATGCTTGAAAATTTGTTACCTAAACAAACTAAAATAGTCATAATAAAAGGTCAGGTCTGTGTATGAATATATATCCAAGAGGAAATCCAGTCCGGACCTCAACATCACTTGATGTGTTTGGGATTAGTTGGATAGCGAGAAGCAGGAAGTGTGAGACCAACTACTAAGACTGAACTTTGGAAGGTTGGAAAGTATCCTTGTAGGCTTCCCAGCAAAGCTGAAAGCGAGTCTCCCGAACAGAAAGGAAGCTGTAATGAAGGTGTGGACACAGTAAATACTGGAAAAAAATGATTTTATATTTGTTGTTGTTGCGGCTTCTGTGTGATTCAGTTAAATGTGTTTTCTCTTGTTGTCACGATGTCCATAGAGACAGGCGGCGGGTCCGGAGGTGCGGTGACGGGCGGCGGGTCTGGAGGGGCAAGCTTGCCGGCCACGGGATCAGGAGTGCCGCTGCAAACACAGGGCTTAAATACAACAGGGATAACGAGGGATAGGTGGAAAACAGGTGGAGACAATCAGGGGAGGAGTTACAAAACAAGGGGCTGGACTACAGACACCAAAACAAACGCACATGGACAGGACTGAGAGGGGCCAATCGTGACACTTGTTTCCTGATGTTGAAAATGAATCAGTTCTGCTTTATAGCCATTTTGACTGGAATTGAAAAAAGTGGAGATCTTTAAGTGGAACTACACTTCTAGGAGCGTGCTGACAAAGCAACCCAGGTGGGTTCTTGCCCATTGGGGGCAGTCATAGGCTAGAGGTCAGGGAACCAGCCTTGTGGCTAGAAGGTCACCGGTTCGATCCTCTGAGCCAACAGTACAAGACTGAAGTGCCCTTGAGCCCCGGGCACTGTGGATAGGCCTGTGCTCACTGCCCCCTAGTGTGTATCTTCACTAGTGTGTATGTGGATTGGTTAGACTGAAGAGGTGAAATTTCCTCGTTGTGGGACTAATAAGGGTTACTCAATCAAATGAATGAATCCTTGTGAAGCTGCTTAAGAGAAAGATCAGGAGTGATCTTATAGCAGACCATGTATAAACCTTTAACTGGTAATGTGACATTCAGTGCAGACAGTATTTCAACAGAAGCACTCTCAATTTGAATTTACATGATGCATGTGTGTCAAATAGTCGTACATGAATAAAATATATTAAATGAACACAACGGCTGTCTTTCCGTTTGCTTACTTTTTGGCAAGTATTGTGTGGATGTGACATTTGAATCATGTGCAACTGAACGGCACATTTGAAGCATGCAAATTCAGAGGGCCATGAGTATATTTGGTTTGAAATTAAACAATGAATATAAGTTTAACATGCAGAAATGTACCGGTTGAACTTGAAGGATCTGCATGTGGCCTACAACACAGTTCCTCACTGTCATAGCCACATCACTTATACAGTAGTTTCATAGCAGTTTAACCAAGAAGTAAAACTCTTAAATCCAATTTCCATGCAGTCTTATGCACTTGCTGACTGCTTGAAGAGTGTAATCCACAAACTGGACATTGGCTATCTTCCCTGCGGATGTCCTGCCAGGCCTGTAATGCAGCTCTTTTGAGTTCCTGCTGTCTTTATAGAGGTTTTGCCAAATCTTTAGTATCTCAGTGGGGTTCAGGGTGGGTGATTTACTAGCCAGTCAAAAAAATGCACTTTCTGGCCCTGAAAAGCTCGACTTCTGTTAAAGAGGAATTCCACTATTTTTTCTTCAAGACGTCCGTGTAATTCAGTGGTTGAGATGTAAACAAAGTCATTCAGGATGTTGTCATGTGAAATGGTGCATTGTTCATAAGCATAACTATCTTAGACCTTCTTCCCAGTGGTGGTGATAGGAACCAGACGTCCTGATGTCTTCAACACAAATATCCGAAAACCACCAGTGAACCTACACTGAGTTTTATACGTTATGCTGATAATAGTAAGATAGTGGTAAACATATATTTTCTTTGGGGACTATTTTGCCTCACAACACCCTGAATGTTCCTCATGTGACTGAAGGCTTGGAGACTGCATACGTCCATAATGTTGGAGATCCTAAAGCAGAGGTCAGTAGTAGGCAGACTGCGGTCCGAGTCCGGACCCAGACGCTGTCCTATGCGGACCTGAACTGATAACAATAATTTCGACCATGTGGTCCTGTTTTAACCAGCGTAGCTTATCTAGCCTTTATGCTGGCTTTAGTGGCCCAGGAGACTGGCAGACCAAACGCATGCATCGTAAACATGACGCTGCTCAGCCAATCAGGTCTGTGCATTGCAATTAGCACTGAGACTCGAGATAGTGATGCCCACGCAGGGAGGAACGAGGTGAAAATCTCGGAGGCAGAGTGTTGTTGAAATATTGCTGTTGACTGCAATGCAAGTTAGACATTATGATGTTCTGGACCTTTTCTTGAGGAAATATTCTCTAACTGTACCTTATTGAGTTCTATATAAAGACCCTTGTTCTAAAGCCTCTTTTTCATGAATAGGTTTTTAAAATATAACTTTCAGGCTAAAATCAGAACTATTGCAAAACAGTATTTCAGGCAGCAGGCTGAGTATTCATAACCATGTGTGAGGGAGCTTTCAGATGTTCTTCAACACTTTAGGCGTCTGGTTCCCATCACCACTTCATTTCAAACCACTCTAACTGACTGTGTCTATGTCTTAATAATTTAGTAATGCAGAAAGTTTGAAAAATATGTGGAATTCCTTTTCAAAGCAGCGTGCTAGGGTCATCGCCCTGCTACAAGGTCTCAGCAGTTAACACCTTAAACGGCCAGGGCCTACAATAACCTAAGAACGACCAGTTTGCATTGAAGTCCCTGTAGCTACTGAATAATAAGCCTCAGTGTGTAATAAGCCTGAGATTTAAAGGGATTCAGTCAATCCTGGTGTCTGCATCATCAGTAAAGATGAGTGACAGCTATACATGCAGCCATACAACTATTACAGGTGAAGCTGTGGAGATATTCTGCTCGATTTAGATGATCATTAGTTCCTATTTTTCTTCAAATTTCCTCGGCGCATCAATCTGGGACTTAATCTTCATGTCAAGTCCTTTTTAAGCAGACTGTGCGCTGACCTTTCGGTTCTTATCAGTGGCACAGTGTCGTGTATTCTGGTATTGGTAAGTGTATTCTTCTCTTTACGGTCATCTTTGATGCATCTGTCCAATAGTTTTTTAGTTCTCCTTTCTGCGTTGGCATTGACTCTTCTTTGGTTCTGATGCTGAGAGAGAACAATAGACTCTAGATATCAAGGCCACATCTAAATCTGCTAGACCTATTGTTAGCTGTCTTCTACCTGGACTGATTCAGAGACACAAAGCTGGCTGACAAATACAGAACCCGCTCTTTATTTCTTTAAATTCCAGCCAAAATGGCCATTAAGAACAAATTATTCATTTATAGTGTCAGGAAAATACCAGAAAACATACATTAAAGGGCAAATGTCTTAGACACCTAAAGAAATTGTTCATATTCATTCAACTAGCTATGTCTTTTTGACAGTACATCTCTAGAGAACATTAGAATAAATACTTATATAATAATATAATGTTCTTCTTCATCTTTCGGCTGCTCCCTTTAGGGGTCGCCACAGCGGATCATCTGCCTCCATCTTAGCCTATCCACTGCCTCCTCTACTTTCACACCAACCATCTCCATGTCCACCTTCACTACATCCATAAACCTTCTCTGAGGTCTACCTCTTCTCCTTCTACCCGGCAGCTCCATCTCCAACATTCTTTGCCCAATATATCCACTATTCCTCCTCAACACATGTCCAAACCATCTCAACCTGGCCTCTCTGGCTTTATCTCCAAACTGCTCCACCTTCACTGTCCCTCTGATCTGCTCATTTCTAATCTTGTCCATCCTGGTCACTCCCAACGAAGATCTCAGCATCTTCATCTCCGCCACCTCCAGCTCAGCCTCCTGTCTTTTAGACAGAGCCACAGTCTCCAAACCAAACATCATAGCAGGATGCACTACTGTCTATAGTACTGTCTATAATAACTTAATGTGATGTAATATTAATGCATTGAAATATAATGCAACCCCATTTCCAAAAAAGGTATGACATAAATCAGAATAAACACAGCAAACAGAGACCGAGACATCAAACAAAGACAAGAGGCAAACACAGGGCTTAAATACACAGGGATAACGAGGGTCAGGCGAAAACAATCAGGGGCGGAGTAACCAAACAGGGGGCAGGACTAAAACCAAAACAAACGCACATGGAAGACCAAAACAAAGGAGCACATGGAGTAGTGGGAGGAGCCAAACGTGTCAGTGTGAAGCGACCTTGGGTTTGTGAAAGGCGCTATATAAATGTCATTTATTATTATTATTATTATAACACGTTCCAAAAAAGTTGGGATGGGGCAGCAAAAGGCTGGTAAGGTTGTGTGATGCTAAAAACACCTGCTGATTGATTGGCAACAGGTCGGTAACATGACTGGGTATAAAGAGCATCTCAGAGAGGCGGAGTCTTTCAGAAGTAAAGAGGAGGAGGGGTCACCACTCTGTGAAAGACTGCACCATCAAATAGAGCAACAGTTCAAGAAGAACGTTCCTCAACATAAAACAGCAAAGAGCTTCTGCTTTCCATCGTCTACGGTGCAGAATATCATTAAAGACTCAGAGAATCTGGAGAAATCTCTGTCTGTGAGGGACGAGGCTGAACACCAGGATCTACTGGCCGTGATCTTTGGGCCCTCAGGCAGCACTGCATTAAAAACAGACATGATCCTGTAGTGGAAATCACTGCATGGGCTCAGAAACACTTCTGAAAACCATTGTCTGTGAACACAGTTCATCACTGCATCCACAAACGCTGTTAAACTCTAAAACACAAAGAAGAACCCAAATATAAACAGCATCCAGAAACGCTGCCACCTTCTCTGGGCCTGAGCTCATTTAAAATGGACTGAGGGGAAGTGGAAAAGTGTCCGGCGGGCCGACGAAGCAACATTTGAAATTCTTTTTGGAAATCATGGACACTGTGTCCTCCGGGCTGAAGACCACTCAGCTTGTTATCAGTGCTCAGTTCTAAATCCAGTATTCATGATGGTTTAGGGGGGCATTAGTGCTCATGGCCTGGGTGACCTGCTCATCTGTGAAGGCCCCATTAAAGCTGAATGATATAAGCATGTTTTATCAACATCTGCTGCCGTCCAGACGACGTCTTTTTCAGGGAAGGCCTTGATTATTTCAGCAAGACGATGTCAAACCACATTCTGCATGCATTACAGCAGCACTGCTCCGTATTAAGAGTCCATGTGCTAAACTGACCTGCCTGCAGTCCAGACCTGTCACCAGTATAAAGGTTTGGCACGTTATGAAATGAAAAATATGACAAAGGAACAAGAACAGAAAATCGTTTCACTTTCAAAACTACAGCAGCGTCTCCTCAGGTCCCAAACGCTCACAGAGTGTTGATAAAGAGGCGGTGATGAAGTGATAAACTCTGTACCAACTTTTTTGGAACATGTTGTTGGCATCAGATTTAAAATGGGCAAATATTAAAAAAAACAATAAAAAATTCTGTTTCAACATTTGATTTGTTGTCTTTATACTATTTTCAAATAAATATAGGGTTGAAATAATTTGGACGATTACATTTTGTTTTTATTTATTTTGCACAAAATAAATAAAGAGTCCCAACTTTTTTGGAAATGGGTTTGTATATAATAAATATGATAAAAAGTGACAAGGATTTCTTGCTTTCGAAACAGTAGTTGAGATGTTCTGAGCTGGTTAGAACAACATAAGTTTGGCTCTGGAATTCATCTCGTTGCACCAGCCTTGGATTCGTTACGTTTATCACCAGCTCACTTGATTTCATTTAATGAGGGAATGATTAGCCAAAACAATCATGGATGAGAAGTACTATTAGTACTGGGATGCCAGAAGAAGAGGATTATTAATGATCAAACAAACTGATGGACATCAAATCACTTATTGCAGTGAGCAGTTAAACAGCTTTTAAACAGAATTGTTTCAGGTGCTGGAAGCTAAAACTTCTGCGCTGTAATGGACACATTTGTACACTGTATACTGTGGACGTTTACTGCGTCCACTCTTTACCTTACAGCTTCTTTTCAGAAGGTTTGCTTTCGGCGTTTTTTAGAAAAATCTCCAGGGATATTTTTCCAAAGTTGAGTCTTAGAAGCTGGTTTAGCATTTTGTGCAAATAATCCCAAACACATTCAGCGACGTTGAGGTCTGGACTCTGGGGCGGTCAGTCCATCGTCCAGCTTCTTTGTTTGATGTGTCCGTCTCCTTTTCTCAGTGAGGTTCTTCTTGACCTACACATCCTTTCACTCCCACAGCGCTGAGTGGTCTTCTCACAGTGGAAGGATGGACAGAAACACCTGTGGATGTTTTCAGATCTGAAGCAGCTTGATCTTCTCCTCTCTCTCAGAGATCAAAGCTTGACGGGCTGTTTATCTGATGGGGGCAGTTTTTTTGGTGGTCTACCAGGTCTTGCATGGTTATTAAGAGTCCCGTTTACTCGACACATTTTTGTAAATTTATGAACCCTGATTACTCTGGACGGTTGCCTTAAAACTCAGTTGGCATTATTTATGCAGGCGCTTTTCAGCAAAAGTCTTTGAAATTTTGGCAAAAAAATCTCAGGCCACATATTGCTGCTGTCGAAAAACAAGACCTCATATCTCTAATATATCTCATATCTTAAAATAATAACCTGACAGGAGATGCAAAAAACCTCCTTTACTTTTAATGCACGTCAGTGGAACCAGAATTTTGTCCAAGTCGTTTTGGGCCGTTTCTTTTTGTCCATTCATTGTGAAATTTACACACAAAGTGAAGGGCAACAGGCATTTTCAGATTATGGCAAAAACTGAAAAACGTCAAAAATGGAGATACGAGGTTTTGTTCCGACGGCAGCTATATGCTTTATGACTGTATGGGGAATCTATTAGGATAACTGATGGTTTTACATGTGATGTAACTTTACAAACCTAAATGTCTGATTGCGCAATCTTAACCATTTCCAAAACTGTCCTCAAGTTATGAATATTATTCTTCAAAGCAACATTTTAAAAACAAAAACTCTTGTTACTGTATTTGTTTAGTTGTGTTTATTTTAATATTATGCGATGCTTTACTGGAATGAACAGACTTACTGCCAGAATAAAGTTCATGGCCGCGCAGAACGGCATGTGCTTTGACACCTGCAACCACCAGCTTTCATTCTATTTGAGCACCACTGGTGTTTCTGGGATGAACGGGTCCTTTAAGCCCCTTAAACTCCGTCGAGCATGTTCACAGCCAAATTTCACCATTCTGCCCAAAACTCTCCAAGCCTACAGCACAAAGTCCATCTGACCAGATAGCTTGAGCTGAACTGAACGCCAACAGCGTCTGCTTTTCTCTTCTTCTCATATTCACTCACACATGCACGGCGATAGCTAGAAATAGAGTATGAAGGCCTCAAAGGACTCTGGTGGAAACTTGTATCCCTGAGATTGTATTAACTCGATATTAGAAGCAGTTAACGGAAACGGGAGGCACTTACTAGTGAGTACACAATGTTAGCTGAACCAAATCCCCTCTGTAACGTCAGGGGGCTGGACGCCAAATATTCTTTTATTTCTTTTATTAATATTCTTTATTCACCTTAAAGTAGACACCTCCTCTGAACGTGCGATAAACAGGATCTAAGTCCATGCTTACAGAAGCAAAACCCAAAAAACCCAAACACATTTAGTTCAAGAATAACTAGAAGTAAGGCAAAACTATGAATGTCCAACCAGAGGAACTGAACAAAAATCAAAGAACAAGACCAAACAGGGAGAACAAAGACAAACAGGATTAGTTCAGAAGGGAAAAATACACGAAAGGCTCTGTTCATATAGCAGGGCAATCAGACCTGTGTCCACATCGCAAGTGACCAAACACGAGAAATTTGAACACAGTCAAATTACGCATCAGATTAGTGAAATTAGTCAAACTTGTGAAAATAAGTGAAAATAAGTGAACACATCCTCGGCAGAGAACATGCTTAAATATGACACCTTTTCAGCAAATTTAGTGCACAAGTTATTTTGAACCCTCCTGTCATGTTTCAGGAAGAATTAACCCGTTTCAAGGTTTACAAACACAGGAAAAATACTTTCAGGAGCATAAAACCTTTTCTGCTGGCTCTAATTAGTGTAATAAACCTGTAAAGAGAAAATTAACAATTTAATATGTTTGCACCCCACTGCACCCCCCACACATGCACATTTTTACTCCAGTCCAACTCACAACACAGAGAGATAGAGGAAAAAGACACAGGAGAGGGTCCAAGCACTGATTTGAGAAGCCCTGGCCTAAAGGTCCCCACAAGGAATGAAACCACACCAGGACTACTTACACCCAAGACTAGTGAACCCAGGTGAACCCAATCTAGAGTCTAGGCAAGGGGCAAAGGCTGGGTCAAGGTGAGGCCAGATGGGGCCAGGGTGAGCCTTTAAAGGCTCTTGCATAGAACATGACACGCATATGTTTCATTTCAAATAACTCTGTTTTGTTTGTCGCTACTTTCCAAAACCGCTGCATGAACTTCAGCAAATGTAAACTCTCTGCATGCCGTCTCATGTGTCTTTGATGTTGACTGAATGAAGAATAAAGGGTTTCTGGTATGATGGGTCAGTTCTTAATGATTTGCTGAGCGTCCATTGCTCAGTTTTACATAAAAGATAGACGTATAGACGGACACATGAATCCACCAATTACACACAGTGAGAGGCAGATGATGTGTGTTTCAGCCCCTCTTCACAGGCTCATAACTCCCGATGTGAGTCGTATACGATCTCGTGATACGATGGAATGGAAAGGGTGACTCTCCAGCTTTAGGAAATGCTTGAACCATATTTCTGCAGACACAGATAGAGAAACACACATGGAAACATGAAATTTGATGCGCTGGTGAGTTTTTGGACCCCAGAGGGTTAAAAGAAACCTAAAACCGTGGATTTCAAACACATGCTCTGAGTTTGGGTCAAGCAAACACATGGACCGTCCCGAACTATACAAAGAAGTACCTGATATGACTGCAGAACTTGTTTGATGGAACATGAGTGATATATTATGAAACTTCAACAGTGTTTATTTACAGATTCTTTTTATTTGACTAAAGCAGGTTTTCCAGATGGTTCCTTTAATATTGCCTGTGCTGAGAGAGCTGCTGGAGCTCCTCCTCCGCTGCCCGGCGTCTCTCCTTGTGTTCCAGGGTCAGCATCCACCATGTGTCACTGTGGAATTTATAATGCCATTCAGATTCACTGGAATTGCATTTGCCTCCTGTCTCCAGCCTGCGCTGGCTCTACAGCCTAAACATCTGTTGTAGTGCACAAATGATGATTTATTACAAGATTAAATCTATATTGTTTATGAATCAGAAAGTCCACTATTCTATAAGGCTCCGTCAGCCATATCTGACCTGTAGTTGCCGGATCCATTGGTAGTTTATTTCCAGATAATAAGATTTGTGT
Source organism: Pygocentrus nattereri (assembly GCF_015220715.1). Lineage (NCBI taxonomy): Eukaryota > Metazoa > Chordata > Actinopteri > Characiformes > Serrasalmidae > Pygocentrus > Pygocentrus nattereri. The sequence goes on from NC_051218.1 coordinate 1,559,861, forward strand.
CGCTGTGATATTTTATATTATATCGTCATATGAAAGTCCTGCGAAATCACTGCTCTGAGAAAACTGTTGATTTTTCTAATACGGCTTCTACTATCGCAGCAGATATTAAAGGGGAACTCCATAGATGTTTAAAATAGATGTTCCGTTGTAGAAAATCTTACCAAGTCAGAAATGGAAGAGCAAGTTCTGCGAGGAAGACTCCAAAGCCACATTACTCATGCAGTCATTATTCTGCCCTGATCTCTGACCCCCACCTGAATTTAAAATGGCTCGACTTGTGTACCTGTTCTGCTGCTTTCAGGTGCCAACATTTCGACGTTCCCCTCCTTAGAAACAAGGAGGTGGTCAGAATGTTATACCTGGTCGGTGTATATGGTGATACTATTGAACATTAATGAACAGAAAATTACAGACCTTCTCTGAAGGTCTCGAAGGTCTCCTAATCCATCGGAGCCACTAATTCCTGGAGGGATTAAACTGATTTAAATGCTCAGGTGTCTTCTGACTGTTCAGTTTCATTAGGACTTCTGTTAATGTCCTGTTATAAACGCCCTTCTGTTAAAGATATTGTCCCTACAGATTTATCCTAGCTCTGAGCAAGGTGCAAAGTTAGATTATAAGACCAGTCAAAGGAACGCTTTTCTCAAATGCATAATCCCTGTCGTCTCATTAAATTTATATTGCCTGAAGCACAAATAGATATGTTAATATTACATCTGCCTGTTTGGACGTTTTAAAAATGAAAGAGGATGATGCCATTAGGGAGGGAAAAGGTGTCTCAACCACTGAACTAAAGTCTCTAGAGGCTGGATTGGCTGCACTCTACATAAGAAACTAAGTGGAAAGTATACATAGAACTGATGCAATAAGACCATACATAGAAAACGCTGTCATAGCAATGTGCACGCTGCTGCAAGCCTGTGAGTAGATTAATATAAATTAAAACTAGATGTTTTGTGGTCTCAATAACCAGCTTAATGCTGAAAGAACATTACGCTGAAGCGTTTAGCATTTAAAATAAAGCCTCCAGCCTTTAAAACATCACTCTCAGTAGAAAGCGACTCCCAATATAGGACATAGTCACTTTTCAATGATCTCCCATAACAACACCATGTTGTCAGTGGGCCTCGCGTGTGTTCGCTTCTAAAGGCCACGTCTCGGGAGAACCTAACACACCGCTGCCCCGTGCTGTTTCCATAGAAACAAGGCCTTCTCTGGTAGAGGTGTTAGGCTCCGTCGGTAACAAGGTTAAAAAAATATTATCGAGCGATTAAAATTCGTTCCCATGGCACCCACATTCATTCAGCCTCGCACTGTAATTCATAAAAAAGCTATCTGACAGAATCCAATAAAGCAGAGACATGACTAAACCCTGGTTCTCAGGCGGGAAAGGGTGGAGAGCCCTCTCTGGGTCGGGGATGAGCTCTTGCCTCCAGTGGAGGAGTTCAAGTATCTCGGGGTCTTGCTCACGAGTGATGGTACAAGGGAGCGGGAGATTGACAGGCGGATTGGTGCTGGGTCAGCAGTGATGCGGGCTCTTTACCGGTCTGTTGTGGTAAAGAAAGAGCTGAGCCATAAGGCAAGGCTCTCGATTTACCGGTCGATCTACGTTCCCACCCTCACCTGTGGTCATGAGCTTTGGGTAATGACCGAAAGAACGAGATCGCGAATACAAGCGGCCGAAATGAGTTTCCTCCACAGGGTGTCTGGACTCTCCCTTAGAGATAGGGTGAGAAGTTCGGTCATCCGAGAGGGACTCAGAGTAGAGCCGCTGCTTCTTCACATCGAGAGGAGCCAGTTGAGGTGGTTCGGGCATCTTGTTAGGATGCCTCCTGGACGCCTCCCTTGGGAGGTGTCACAGGCAAGTCCACCCGGGAGGAGACCCCGGGGAAGACCCAGGACACGCTGGTGTGACTATATCGCCCAGCTGGCCTGGGAGCGCCTCAGAATTCCCCCCGGGGGAGCTAGTGGAAGTGGCTGGGGAAAGGGAGGTCTGGGCCTCATTGTTTAGGATGCTGCCTCCGTGACCCGAACCCCGGAGAAGCGGAAGATGATGGATGGATGGATGGATGGATGGATGGATGGATGGATGGATGGATGGATGACTAAACCCAACATGCAGAGCGGGGTCAAGTGACATCAAAACTTTTACAGTGTTGAATTCACTCATAGTGTGGCAGTCTTAGAGTGCTGCATTAAATCCTACAGCTCTGATTTAAGCCCTACAGTGTTTAATGAAGATGTAGAGTGCTGAACTATTTTTGACAGTGTCTAACTATTATGGCATCTTATTTTCTATTGCAGTGTTGAATTAATTCTTGTATTGTTTAATTAACAATTAAATTAGCTAATAAACTCTTACAGTGTTGATTTAACTCCTACAGTGTCTAATTAACTATTACAGTGTCTGATAAACTCTTACAGTTTCTAATTATTATAGTGTCTCATAAATTTATACAGTATCTAATTAATTTACAGTGTCTGATAAACTCTTACAGTGTTGAATTAATTCTTACAGTATCTAAATCTTACAGCATCTGATAATCTTGTACTGCATTGAATTAACTCTTATGTTATATAATTAACCATTACAGTGTCTGATAAACTCTTACAGTATCTAATTAATTATTACAGCATATATTAATCTCTTACAGCATTGAATTAACTCTTATATTATCTAATTAAGTTTTACAGTGTCTGATGAACTCTTGCAGTATCTAATTATTACAGTGTCTGATAAACTTTCATGGTGTTGAATTCATTATTACAGCATCTAATAATCTCTTGCAGTGCTGAATTAACTCCTAGAGTGTCTAATTTACCTCAACCATATCTAATAAACTCTTACAGTATCTAATTAATAACACAGTCTGATAAAGTCCTACAGTGTTGAATTAACTCTTACAGTATCTGCAGAGGCTCAAACTCACAACCTCAGCATCGGTTCACACTTACTGCTGTATAAGCACCATGCATTAACTGATTGCACCACTGGAGCACACTCTTACAGTGTCTAATGACCTCATACAGTGTCTAATGACCTCATACAGTGTCTAATGACCTCATACAGTGTTGACTTATTGTCTAATTTACTACTACAGTGTTTATAAAACTCTTAGAGTGCTGAATTAACTTTTACAGTATCTAATTAATTACCACAGTGTCAGATTAACTCATACAGCACTAAATGAACTCTTACAGTGTCAGATTAACTCATCCAGTGCTAAATGAACTCTTACAGTGTCAGATTAACTCATCCAGCACTAAATGAACTCTTACAGTGTCAGATTAACTCATACAGCACTAAATGAACTCTTACAGTCAGATTAACTCATACAGCACTAAATGAACTCTTACTGTCAGATTAACTCATACAGCACTAAATGAACTCTTACTGTCAGATTAACTCATACAGCACTAAATGAACTCTTACAGTGTCAGATTAACTCATACAGCACTAAATGAACTCTTACTGTCAGATTAACTCATACAGCACTAAATGAACTCTTACAGTGTCAGATTAACTCATCCAGCACTAAATGAACTCTTACATTGTCAGATTAACTCATACAGCACTAAATGAACTCTTACATTGTCAGATTAACTCATCCAGCACTAAATGAACTCTTGCAATGTCAGATTAACTCATACAGCACTAAATGAACTCTTACAGTGTCAGATTAACTCATCCAGCACTAAATGAACTCTTACAGTGTCAGATTAACTGATACAGCACTAAATGAACTCTTACAGTGTCAGATTAACTCATACAGCACTAAATGAACTCTTACAGTGTCAGATTAACTGATACAGCACTAAATGAACTCTTACTGTCAGATTAACTCATACAGCACTAAATGAACTCTTACAGTCAGATGAACTCATCCAGCACTAAATGAACTCTTGCAATGTCAGATTAACTCATACAGCGCTAAATGAACTCTTACAGTCAGATTAACTCATCCAGCACTAAATGAACTCTTACAGTGTCAGATTAACTCATACAGCACTAAATGAACTCTTACAGTGTCAGATTAACTCATACAGCACTAAATGAACTCTTAGTGTCAGATTAACTCATACAGCACTAAATGAACTCTTACTGTCAGATTAACTCATACAGCACTAAATGAACTCTTAGTGTCAGATTAACTCATACAGCACTAAATGAACTCTTACAGTGTCAGATTAACTCATACAGCACTAAATGAACTCTTAGTGTCAGATTAACTCATACAGCACTAAATGAACTCTTACAGTGTCAGATTAACTCATACAGCACTAAATGAACTCTTACAGTGTCAGATTAACTCATCCAGCACTAAATGAACTCTTAGTGTCAGATTAACTCATCTACCTAAGACTGTAGACATAGATTGCAAATGAAGTGTAAAGTTGTCCTGCTCAACACTTTTAGCTACAAAAGAGCTTCGAAAGGTACTTGGACTGCTATTGCATTCTTTATATTTCCATGGAAACTAGTTGCAACATGGGTTGAACCTCAAGTGACCCACTGTGGCTGAGGTGCTTCACACTCTGGTCAGTTCAGAGTCCTCTACATCTTTACACAGAACTTTGCTCTCTAACAGTGACTCTCCATATGCATCAAGCCTAAATGTCATGTGTAGTCCAAACGAAACTCGGTCCTGATGTTATTACCCTTTCAAATGTCATCTCGGAACCAGTACCATACGCTGGCATTTACAAAGCCAAATGAAGAGGTTTTTGGAGAAAAAACATGCAGGTTTGAGGATCAGTTAACTCTTCACTGCAACAGGTGATGAAAGAGCGGTTAACCAAAGAGTTACGGCATTAATAATTACGCTCAGACTTTTAACGGCATCATCCACAGCTCATTAGACCATTAATGATGAATATTGTTCATTTCCATTGTTCCATATCTTCTCTGGGCATACCTGAAGGCAATTATGCAAAACTTCATCACTTTAAATCAGTCTCAACAATTTCTGCAGCATTTTCTCTCATCATACTAAATGTAGTTGCTGGATATTAATGGGTTAACTTGGCCAAACAGTCCGGTTTTGACAGTGCTGTGAAAAGAAAAACCAACCACAGAGCAACGAGAGCCGTAGTAGCTCGTGCACAAACCAAATCTATCCATGAACTCCATGAAGTGTTTTGGCTGATGGGTCCACATTATTCCCAGTGTACTTCAGTCTGCACCAAAAAGACCAGCAGCCAATCTAAACACTCCAAACCTTTTCTCTTTAACGTGCTTTCTGCGGATTTGGGACAGGGAGAGATGCGTTCTCCGTGCACCTGCAGGCAGTAAACAATAAAAACGGAGCGCGCTGGATATCCCACAGGACCTAGACCGAGCCACAGTCCAATTAACTTTAACTTTACCCACTCAATATCCAACCAGCAGGAGAAAGAAAGAGATTGGACGAGGGGGGGGGGGGGTAGGAGAGAAAGAGATGTGTTTACGAGGAAGAGAGAACAAGAAAGAATGAATCATCTTACCAACTGCTCTCCATGGTCACCATGGAGATCTAGAACAACCCACAATCACCATCATCATCAACCTCAAAGAGATTTTTAATATTGCTAAGTCCTTCATAGTTCCTATAACTTTTCAGCCAGAACAATTCCTCTCTCACGACCAGCGTCCAATAGGCTAACATTTAACAAGAGTAAGAGTCAGGAATGTGCCGTGTGTGTGATGTGGGATGATCGTTTTTGCCTCTTTGCTCCTGTGATAAAGAAGAATAGTGCAGTAGGTTGGAACCAATCAAGCTCCTAAACCCTGTTCTTGTTATTCAGTTATTATTCTTAACACTGATCAACATACCATTCAGTACAGCCCATGGAGGTCTATGGAAACTGACCTGCAAAATCTTCCCATTTTGAACTGTTTTTGTGCTTTTGCATGTACCCACCTACAGCAGTTTAGCCCCGCCCATTCACCCTGAAGTTATAAGGAGTGTTTAATGAAGAGAGGCTAGAAAATGGTCATGTAAAATTAAATGTGGCTGGTTTTGATTCATAAAAGCACACAAACATTATTAGTGGATGTCAGGGTAAAAATTTAAAACGAAGGAAAAAAATGTAAGAAATGGGCTCCTTTTAAGCTCCTTTTAATAATTTTCATTATTCAGGAACTGCTATGAATAATTTGGCAGCTACTAGTTATGAGACTGCACTGATAAAAACCCTAAATCTACATGAATCAAATGTGTCTGTCAGCTGTATATGAATAATATTTTTGTACTTTGTACTCTGTTTCTTGAAGTATTACAACCTATGTGTATTTTTAACAAATATCTCAATAAGAAACAAAGTTGACATATTAAGTCTGCCAGCTCTGAAAGAAGAGGATATGTACAAGGTTTTCTTCTGACAAATATATATATATATCCAAAATATCTCCATATATATATATATATATATATATATATATATATATATACATCTCCAAAATGATAACTTTACAGGAAAACGGAAAAACCTACTTTGCTCTTAATCAAATCAAAATTCAAATCAAATTTATTTGTAGTGCTTTTTACAACGGATGTTGTCAAAAAGCAGCTTTACAGAATTTCGGAAAAGACAAAGTTTTAACAGGACTGTAAGAATGTACAGAAACCCCCCGGTGGGCAAGCCAGGGGCAACAGTGGCAAGGAGAACCTCCCTCAGAACTGAGGAAGAAACCTTGGGAGGAACCAAGGCTCACCAGGGGGGACCCGTCCTCCTCTGGTCAAACTTCTTAATGTAAGTCAATGGAACCAAAGTTTTTTCAAAGTAATTTTGGGTCATTTCCTTTAGTCCATTTATCAACTTTAGTCCAACATTCAACTTTTGGCAATCATGAAATTTATACACAAAATAAAGAGAAAAATATATTTTCTATTTATGTCAAAAACGGAAAAACATGATAAATAGAGATACAAGGATTTCTACTGATAACAGTGAGCTGCATGTATGTATGTATGTATGTATTTACACTGTAACGTCCTGTCGTGCCTTGTCTGTGTCTTTGTTTGTTTCTGCCTTTGTTACCTTGATTTCCCGTGCCATGTGCCTTTGTTTGTTTTGGTTTCCACCTCCGCCCTTTTGTCACACCCCTCACCTGTGTCTCACGTTTGGACCATGCCCAGTAACTACTCCCAGGTGTTTCGTGTTGGTGTTCTCAGCGTATATATATATACCCCTTGTTTCAGTCCCGTCTTGCTTGGCATTCTGTAATGCTGGGTAAGCAGGAGACAAGGCAGGATGCAAGTGCCAGTTGCTTTTATCAGAGTCCATGGCCAAGACGGGAGAAGATGCTGGGAAACAAGAAATAAAACAGAGTTAAGAGGCAAAACTAAAACAACATCACACCAAAGCTATTACTGGATGAAGAGTCATCCCATCAAACGCACACAATGCCAAGCAAAGACTAGACCGAAACAAGGGGTATGTACACACTGAGCACGCCAACAACAAACATCCATCCATCCATCCATCCATCCATTTTCTAAGCCGCTTCTCCGTCAGGGTCGCGGGGGGATGCTGGAGCCTATCCCAGCAGTCTTCGGGCGCCAACAACAAACACCTGGGAGTAGTTACTGGGCAGGGTCCAAACAGAAGCACATGGCACAGGGAAACAAGGACCCAGACAAGCCACGGCAGGACGACACACACACACACACACACACACACACACATTTTAAAAAAGTGATAAGAAATAGTGACATCTGACATCTGGTGCAGACCACCACAGACTGGTCATTTCAGTATGGGCCCAAAGATGGACCCTTTGGAGTTAAAATGCATAGGTGACCCAACCTTTAATTAACTTACCTCAAACTATTAATGACCCGACTTTTAAAGCCAACACAAGCTGTAAAACTGCTCTAATATTCTACTGACGATAACGATAAAATAAACGATGTGGAAGGAGCGGGAACTGGCATCTCAGATTCTATTACTTTAAGGTTTGCACTTAAAGGTCTAAGGAGTGAAAAATGCCCCGTTTATCTTCCCCATGTGGCTGATTACTGCTCTCATGTGCATGCTATCCGTACACATTCATTCATTAACAGCCCATTCAGGTACAGAGCTGGCCCTACTCTTCCTGCAAAGTCTACAGCTGATCAATAAAAGTGAAATTACTCTGATCACCGCAGTTGCCTAAATCAGAGGGAATGGCTGTTTGTTCTAGTTCAATCTCACAAATGTCCCCAGGCCTCCTGTAGACGCTGAGAGCCCATCAACCAGTGAACAAATGAATGAAGCTCTAAGTAAGTTAGCAGCTCTCTCCACTCTTCGTTCCAGAGGCCTCTGCTGGGTGATGCGGATTGCCATGGGGGTTCCTGCTCTCAAACTCAAAGGCCACCTGAGCATTGTGATCCAGAGGCCTGTCGCAGACACAGTGCATAAGGATGTCCAGCATGAGAGATTCCATTAGAACCTGCCCAGTCTGGATTGGCTCCACCCATCCAGGACACCTCTGGCTAGTTCATGGACTCATCTATACTCCTCAGCTTGGCTCTGGTCTTTCCCTGGTCTGGCCGTTTCAGAGTACAGTTCTGAGCAGCTCCTTATTTAGTTTGCTTGTGTTTTCAACTCTTGCTCAGTTTTTGGTTTGTGATCATGGAACTGAGTGGTGTGTATCTGCCTGCTTGTTTTATGACCGCTGCTCGCTTGAATGACGGTGAGCGTTGGACAGTTCTTAACCAAGCTTCGCCCATAGATCCTGCTTTGACAGGTTTTATGTATTTTTGTTCATTTAAAAATATTACAGCAGCCTGTTGAGTGCTTTTGCAGGTGGTGTACAGTAGTTCATATGCCAATGTTTGAACACCCATGGTCACATGACCTGGTCAAATGACCTGAAAATAAGTGAACACATCCTGTACAGAGAACAAACTTAAATATGACTTTTTTTCTGCTAATTTTAGTGCACAATTTAGTCGTTATTTCACAAAGTTTAACATTATAATAACATCATAATATGTTTAATACATATATATATATATATATATATATATATATATATTATATGTGTATTAAACATATATATGAGAAAATATCCATCCATCCATCCATCCATTTTCTAAGCCGCTTCTCCGTCAGGGTCGCGGGGGGGTGCTGGAGCCTATCCCAGCAGTCTTCGGGCGGAAGGCAGGATACACCCTGGACAGGTTGCCAGTCCATCGCAGTATATGAGAAAATATAAAATGTCATAACTTTTGCAGTAGACACATTTTATTTTTCATTTTTTTCACTATGTTAACTTCAGCAAATAAACAGTAATGGTGCATTTAAAAATTGTTTCTGTGTAATTTGGCCAGGAGAACCAGAACTTTTGCACGTGACCGTGAGTAAATTTTGCCTCCATCCATCTCACTGTTGTATGAACAGCCTCATAATTCCATTTTTGACACAATTCACTTTTCGTTTTTGACCTAATTGACTTTTTTGACATACCTGTTACCCTTTACCTCGTCTGTTTTATGATGAATGGACCAAAATAAATGACTCAAAGTTTGGTTCCATTGATTGACATTACAAATAAATTGGTTTTCTTTTTTCTTCTCCTGTAAATTTACCATTCTGAACATGCAAGGTTATATATATGATCTGGGGGCCCCAAACATGCATGTGAATGTATCTCTAATCACTGCTTCTGAAAACATAATATAACTTTCAGCAATGTGAAATATTCAGTGTGTAAATTAACATGTTGGTAAGCCTGTGCACTATAATTACATGTGCAATGGAAGAAGCCTAATGTTTCCTCCCAGAAGGAGTTGGCCGTGGCGTGAGCCTCTCTCTCATACAGTTCCTTACTGTGTGCTTTAGATTACGCTACATTACTCACGATTTGCCTCCACAGAGCTCACATATAAACAATGCTATCCTCAGCGGAGCCACGACCATCAACACTACTGCTCTATCAGCTTTACAACAGTTAAGGTACTAGGCAGCTCCATTAGAGGAAAACAGCAGATATGCATTCAAATAAACCAGTTAAACGAAGTCAGCAGTTCGATGTCATTTGTTTGACTGAAAAGCCTTTTTCCGCTCTTGTTTTCCTCCACTAATGACGACCGCTTTGGTTCCACTGTTTGGCCTGATGAATCAGCAGCCGTTCAGGCCTAATCCATTTGCAAATGCATACGCTGACCAACATGTCTCGGCACGTCTGGACATGCTATTGATTTATGTGTTTTCTGGCAGGTTAATTAAATATTAAAAGGCCTCGGTTATGTCCAGTGTGTCTGCTCCAAATGGTGATGACACCCCGAATGGAGTGAGGAGGTGAACTGAGTATCATCAGGATAAATAGTATCTCTTGAAACTGCATGCAATTCACACGCATATGAACTTGAGTGACATCCCATTCTTAATCCATAGGGTTTAGAATTATGTCGGCCCACCCTTTGCAGCTATAACAGCTTCAACCCTTCTGGGAAGGCTTTCCACAAGGGTTAGGAATGTGTTTATGGGAATTTTTGAGCGTTCTTCCAGAAGCGCATTTGTGAGGTCAGACACAGCCAGTCAAGTTCTTCTACACCAAACTGGCTCATCCGTGTCTTTATGGACCTGCTTTGTGCACTGGTGCTCAGTCATGTTGGAACAGGAAGGGGCCGTCCCCAAACTGTTCCCACAAAGTTGGGAGCAGGAAATTGTCCAGAATCTCTTGGTGCTGAAGCTTTAATAGTTCCTTTCACTGGAACTAAGGGGCCGAGCCCAACTCCTGAAAAACAACCCCACACCATGATCCCCCCTCCACCAAACTTTACACTCGGCACAATGCAGTCAGACAAGTACCGTCTCTTGGCAACCGCCAAACCCAGACTCGTCCATCGGATTTTCAGACGGAGAAGCGTGATTGGTCACTCCAGAGAACACGTCTCCACTGCTCTAGAGTCCAGTGGCGGCGCTTTACACCACTGCATTCCACGCTTTGCACTGCGCTTGGTGATGTAAGGCTTGGATGCAGCTGCTCGGCCATGGAAACCCATTCCATGAAGCTCTCTACGCTGTTCTTGAGCTGATCTGAAGGCCACATGAAGTTTGGAGGTCTGTAGTGATGGACTCTGCAGAAAGTCGGTGACCTCTGCGCACTATGACCCTCAGCATCCGCTGACCGCTCTGTCATTTTACGTGGCCGACCACTTCGTGGCTGAGTTGCTGTCGTTCCCAATCGTTTCCACTTTGTTATAATCCCACTGACAGTGGACTGTGGAATATTTAGTAGTGAGGAAATTTCACGACTGGACTTGCTGCACAGGTGGCGTCCGATCACGGTACCACGCTGGAATTCACTGAGCTCCTGAGAGCGACCCATTCTTTCACTAATGTCTGTAGAAGCAGTCTGCAGGCCGAGGGGCTCGGCTTTATACACCTGTGGCCGTGGAAGTGACTGGAACACCTGAATTCAATACACATCCAAATGTATACAAACACACACACACACACACACACTCACACACACACACACACACACACACACACACACATATATATATATATATATATATATATATATAATGTGTGCGTGTGTGTGTAAGAATAAGAATTTTCTAGGCGTAATGTTCAACCCTCATCTTTGATCTCAGTGACCAAAAATAAATGGTTTTGCTCTTTTAATTTAAAAAAAGTGCAGTTTTTGTTAAAAGCCCTTTACTAAGTCAAAGTTATGCTGTTGACAATACATGAAGTATACCTCCTGTGTTTATGCATTCATTTTCATTTCATTTTTAATTGTACATTTGAATGAACCCATTGATGTTATTAGATTTTTGAAGCCACACATTAAAATGAACTTCTACTGATCTTCCAAAGTCATTTAGAGTAAAAACCTACAGACTCTTCACATTTGGTTCACGTCATGTGTCTTCTGGGTTTTTATATGTGATGTCACATACGCCTACCACTCCACCATGAGTGTATATTAAAAATGAAAGAAAAAAATGGGCAGTCATGGGCTGGAGGTGATTGATCCAGCCTCGTGACCAGAAGGTCGCTGGTTCGATCCCCAGAGCCGTTCGATCCTTGAGCAAGACACCTAACTCCCAACTGCTCCCCGGGCGCCATGGATAGGACTGCCCACCGCTCCGGGCAAGTGTGCTCACTGCCCCCTAGTGTGTGTGTGTGTATGTGGTGTTTCACTTTATGGGTGGGTTAAATGTGGAGGTGATATTTCCCTGTTGTGGGACTAATAAGGGTCACGTAATCTAATCTTAATCTAAATCCTTCTCTCAGGCATCAGGCAGCGTATACAGAACCATTTCATGTAATAGGTTTTTTGTGACTGAGCTTTTTAAAGGCATTAAACTTTTTCAGAAGATGTCTGGTTCCTATCACCACCACTGTGAATTCACCAATTCTGACTCTAAGGTTCTCTACAACAGAACCTTTCACACCAAACCACGCTGAATTGACTTTTCATATTAAAGGTTTAACTGTGCAAAATGTGGAAAGATTGGTGGAATTCCCCTTCCTAAGATTTAAAGTGAAGGCTCTTCACAGGACCCCACTATTCCATAAACACTTCCCTTCCCTGTCCATTATTAAATCACCTGCCCACTCTTTCTACCCACTTTATGCGATCCCCCTTCCTGTGTTAGTGTGTCTGATCAGGCTAATTGCACCCTATTGGAGTGTTCCAAAAGGAAGCGCAGGGGTCAGTGGGCTATAACCTGTCAAAACAAGACTGATTTGTAGGCGGAGCTGATCCTTGATTTAATATAATTATTTTGACATACTTTGGGTAAATGGGCTCAAATTATGTTGGAGTGCAGCTAATTTTCTACTAATATCAGCTGGATGAGTGTCAAGCTTAGCAAGTGGACATCAGTGTGATTGAAGTGACACCAATCTGACCTCAGCACAGCAGCTGAATGATGAACATTTCGCAATTTGGGTGTTTTTTCAAAGCTGTCTGGAGTTAAGGCTCCATTTGCACCTTGTTAAGCTTCACCAAAGGAGTCAATGTATTTTACAGGGTGGTGAGAGGAGCTAAAACAGATCACACTTTTAACAACATCTATACAACATTCAGCTCCTAAAAGCCATTTGACACTCCTCATCCACTTTATTAGAAACTCCTGCTTTATTCTTTCCCTCTCACTGACCGCTTTTCGAGTTCTATCGGTTTTATAGGTTATTATAGGTGTAACTTTACTGACTGTAATCAGGCGCAATATATCAGCCACCCTCCTCCCTGAGGCTATCCAAAGTGGGGACAGCGGGGTTTGGGCTGCCTGAACTGTACTTGAGCTGAGTTACTGTTTTATCCACATTATGCAGGAAGTTAACTTTTAAATCATTAACAGACAAAGCAAACAAACCCACCTTTATGAGCGGCTGTTTAGGTGATGTGTGGGTGAGTGTGAGAGGGTTCGGTAGTGTGTGGGAGAGTGTTTTGTAGTGTGTGGGTGTGAGAAGGTTCAGTAGTGTGGGAGAGGGTTTTATAGTGTGTGAGAAGGTTTGGTAGTGTGTGGGAGAGTGGTAGTGTGTGGGTGTGAGAAGGTTTGGTAGTGTGTGGGAGAGTGTTTGGTAGTGTGTGGGTGTGAGAAGGTTTGGTAGTGTGTGGGAGAGTGTTTGGTAGTGTGTGGGTGTGAGAAGGTTTGGTAGTGTGTGGGAGAGTGTTTGGTAGTGTGTGGGTGTGAGAAGGTTCGGTAGTGTGTGGGAGAGTGTTTGGTAGTGTGTGGGTGTGAGAAGGTTCGGTAGTGTGTGGGAGAGTGTTTGGTAGTGTGTGGGTGTGAGAAGGTTCGGTAGTGTGTGGGAGAGTGTTTGGTAGTGTGTGGGAGAGGATTCAATTGTGTATGTGTTTGTGAAAGAGTGTGAGAATGTTTGATAGAGTGTGAAATGGTTCAATAGTGTGTGGGAGAGGGTTCGGTAGTGTGTGGGAGAGGGTTCTGTAGTGTGTGGGAGAGGGTTCGATAGTGTGTGGGAGAGGGTTCTGTAGTGTGTGGGAGAGGGTTCGATAGTGTGTGGGAGAGGGTTCTGTAGTGTGTGGGAGAGTGTTCGTGAGTCAGTGTGGGAGAGGGTTCTGTAGTGTGTGGGAGAGGGTTCGAGAGTCAGTGTGAGAGGGTTCTGTAGTGTGTGGGAGAGGGTTCTGTAGTGTGTGGGAGAGGGTTCGATAGTGTGTGGGAGAGGGTTCTGTAGTGTGTGGGAGAGGGTTCGATAGTGTGTGGGAGAGGGTTCTGTAGTGTGTGGGAGAGGGTTCGATAGTGTGTGGGAGAGGGTTCTGTAGTGTGTGGGAGAGGGTTTGATAGTGTGTGGGAGAGGGTTCTGTAGTGTGTGGGAGAGGGTTCTGTAGTGTGTGGGAGAGGGTTCGAGAGTCAGTGTGAGAGGGTTCTGTAGTGTGTGGGAGAGGGTTCGATAGTGTGTGGGAGAGGGTTCTGTAGTGTGTGGGAGAGGGTTCGATAGTGTGTGGGAGAGGGTTCTGTAGTGGGTGGGAGAGATTTCGATAGTGTGTGGGAGAGGGTTCTGTAGTGTGTGGGAGAGGGTTCGAGAGTCAGTGTGAGAGGGTTCTGTAGTGTGTGGGAGAGGGTTCGATAGTGTGTGGGAGAGAGTTCTGTAGTGTGTGGGAGAGGGTTCTGTAGTGTGTGGGAGAGTGTTCGAGAGTCAGTGTGAGAGGGTTCTGTAGTGTGTGGGAGAGGGTTCTGTAGTGTGTGGGAGAGGGTTCGATAGTGTGTGGGAGAGGGTTCTGTAGTGTGTGGGAGAGGGTTCGATAGTGTGTGGGAGAGGGTTCTGTAGTGTGTGGGAGAGTGTTCGTGAGTCAGTGTGGGAGAGGGTTCTGTAGTGTGTGGGAGAGGGTTCGAGAGTCAGTGTGAGAGGGTTCTGTAGTGTGTGGGAGAGGGTTCTGTAGTGTGTGGGAGAGGGTTCGATAGTGTGTGGGAGAGGGTTCTGTAGTGTGTGGGAGAGGGTTTGATAGTGTGTGGGAGAGGGTTCTGTAGTGTGTGGGAGAGGGTTTGATAGTGTGTGGGAGAGGGTTCTGTAGTGTGTGGGAGAGGGTTCGAGAGTCAGTGTGAGAGGGTTCTGTAGTGTGTGGGAGAGGGTTCTGTAGTGTGTGGGAGAGGGTTCTGTAGTGTGTGGGAGAGGGTTTAGATCCATTCATTATGGAATTTGCACACAATGTAAAGGCCAGCATCCATCAAATAATGTGAAAAACTGAAAAACGACAAAAATGGAGATATGAGGTTTTGTTCCAACAGCAGTGAAACTGCTAAAGCAAAGCATTCGAGCCCTTTTCTCCTTCATCTCGCTGTAATAATGAGCGGCTGAGAGCTGTTCAGAGCTGATTATCTTCACATAAAGGCTTGTCCTGCGGGCTGTTTGTTGTGCCTGATGCATTCACGTGACGCTACTGATCAGGATGTGAGCATGCGGTCATATTAATGATGGATCTGAGTCACTTAGGCACACAAATGTGAACCGTTGCGTTAGAGAGATAAAATTGGGCAATTAGGCTTGTAGTGTTAACATGGCCAAAGTGGCTCAGATCTGATCTGTTTATTACTGAGGCTTCTCTCTAATGTTTGGGTAAATATGTTTTCTCCTGATGCTGACAAATGAATCATTTGCACTTAATGGCCATTTAGATTGTGAATTAGATAAATAAAGGGTGGTCTGTGACTCTTCCACAGCACTGTACATTAAAAAAACCCATTTAAAACCTTCCCTCTTTATTTCTATATTGTTTTTCCCAATTCTTCATTGCTTAGTTTGGTTACCGGCTGCTTTAGCGTCTACACATGTCAGCAGCTCTGCTATGTTGAGAAAGGTCCACCACGCAAAAGTATCCAGTCAAGAGTGGCTCTGTAGTCAAAAACTGACCACTGATGAAGGTTTTTAGCAGTGTTTCTCCATCCTGGTCCTGGAGGTCGACTGCCGTGATAATTTTAGCACCTCTCCTGCTTTTAATATGGCCACTTCAACTCAATAGTTAGCAGAATAGTTGGCAGCAAAGCAGAGCTGGACGAAGTACACAAATCATGTACCTGAGTTAAAGTCGAGACCCTCAGGGTAAAATAATAATAGAAGTTCCTCCCTTTAGACCTCCACTTGAGTAAAAGTACTAAAGTATTTCCCTTCAAATGTACTTAAGTATAAAGTAAAAGTACTAAAAGAGGAATTCTGGCTCTGATGTCCTGTTATCATTTTTATAACCAGACTGGCTTCATGAACTCATTTCAGGTGAAAGTCCTCCAGCGTCTCTCTTGGTAAACCAGTCTTTTAATAGAACGTCATTAATTAGTGACGCTGACGTCTATTAAAATGATCAGAAGCACAAAACACTGAAGGTAAACAGTTTCCATCAGGGAGAACCAAGTGGCTCTGAAATCACTTTTTACACACAAGCAAAGTTTCAGTTTCAGATTTATTTACAACTTAGTTCCAAGTTTAAGTTGAATAAAAACTGGCTTTAAACTCAGGATCACAGATGAGCTCCTTTACTATGTTGATCTGTAGGCGTCTGTTCATAAACATAAACCAGCCCAAACTCATTTACTATAAAATGAAATGGTGTTTGTAGAAATTCAGAAAAAAGCCGCGTCAGTCTCGACTGCATATGTGGACATATTTCTATATTGAGCTCTATTTACACAAAGTTAGGTTAGTTCATCATTTATGTTGAACAGACTCTCCCAAAGTTTTACGCTGCTGCGCTGACGTTGAACCGCGTGCTGCACTGGGTCGGTATGACCAACAGGTCAAAACCAGCTCTAAACAAAGTGACCGCTGGGCCCTGATTGGTGCTCTGGCTTTGCGCTTCTTTCGTTTTGACATGTGACGTTTTTATACACACAGAAACCAAAAGGAACGACAGATTTCTCAAAATGTAGGAGGGAAAAGTCGGATATTAGACTCTGAAATGTAGTGGAGTGAAAGGAAAAAGTCGCCCAGAATGGAGAAACTTCAGTACAGATACACCAAAAATACTAAAGTACAGAAACTAATTACATTTACTCAGATACTCAGTTACTCAGTTACTCAGGTACTGTCCACCACTGCAGCAAAGACAACACTACAAGAACCACTTTGAGAACTACTGGTCTGGAGGATGTCTAACACAAACTGATCGCCAGCAGATTCAACTGGACACCAGGGTGGAGCTACAAGAGAGGAGCTTCTAACAATGTGGCCAGTGAATGTATTTGTCTTTGCCACAGGTCGGATGGTCAGTAAACAAACGTTTCTTTTCGAAAGGGCTCATCAAGAAGTGCAATTCTGGCCTGTCAGTTTTCAGGATGTTTGCCTTGAGGCTCTTTCAAATAAGGACAATATGCTACTAGGCTGCAGAGAGGAATGCAGTCGTTCTGCTCATTTCCAATGTTGCGAGTCTTTCATCCTGTTTGGCCTCAGTAGATGCTTCTACCTCACCATGGATATTCATATATTATGCATCAACAAAATGTCTCTCTGACAACGGCCAGTAAATGTTTGATGAGCGTGCCATGCAAGCTTGTGTGTGTTGCCATAGCTACAGCTGTGCTGGATAACAACACTGGGATGAAAGTTAATTTATTTCTATGCACAGTTGAAGATTAAGCCAAAGGCCCTTTATGGTGCGTGTGTGTGTGTGTGTGTGTGTGTGTGTGTGTGTGTGTGTGTGTGTGTGTGCGCACCAAACATTTGCATTTAGCTGCAGAATTTTGTATTGGGCTCAAGAACGACTCATTTCTGGTGAGTGACTGGTGGAGTGGCCTAGTCTGACCCATAGCCCTTAGCACAGGGGTGGGAAACTCGTCCTGGTGGCCCAGATTCCTGCACACTTTGCTGATCTTCCTGCTCATCAGCTAATTATCAGGCTCAGTTGGTGTGCTAAAGTAGAGACATCAATAAACTGTGCCGGACTCTGGCCCTCAGGTCCTCACCCCTGCCATAGCAGGACATATAGATTACACTGGTAGCTTTAAGCAAAGCGCTTATGCCTTAAATGAGCCTCAAAATGTCTGTGGACTTCAGCTCTTGATGTAAACGTCTGATGTTAAGTGCTTCACTGTAGAGAAACAGAGTCGGATTTCTTAACAGAGGTGCTGATAGGAGCCTAATCTGATCTGACTGCTTGCAAATAACAGACTAATACACTAATGTGACGCAGATCTGGGTCACATTAAGACAAAACCCAAGGGTCGCAGTGTCCACACAAATATAGCCATTTGGTTTACAATCCAAAATGACCAGTGAACCCACTGGTCTCTTCTGAGTTTTTGTATGTGACATTAGTATTTTCACCTCACAGCAAGAAGGGCCTGGGTTGAATCCCCCAAGGTCCTTTGTGTCATGTTCTCTCTTTGTCTGCATGGGTTTTCCCCGGGTTCTCCGGTTTCCTCACACAGTCCAAAGAAGTGCAGTCAGGCCAACTGGACTTGGGAAATTGCCCATAGATGTGAGTGAATGTGCATGTGATGGGCTGGTGACCTGTCCAGGGTGTACCCTGCCTTCCGCCCGATGACGGCTGAGAAAGACTCCAGCACCCTCCGTGACCCAGAAAGAGAAGCGGCTTAGAAGATGTGTGCGTTTGTTTTCATATTAAAGATTTGATTGTGCAAAAATTCTGAAATATTGGTGGAATTCCCCTTCTTCAGACTTTTGGTAAAGTACCAGTGATGCATTGCCTGATACTTTAATCCACAAACAGGTTCCACTCCCATTATTTAAAACACCGACCCACTCTTTCCGCTCACTGGCCACTTCAGGAGATCGGCCTACCTGTGACGGTGTGTCTGAACAGGCTGACTGTCCCTTGTTGAGTCTTCCAAAAGAGAGCGCAGGGGTATAACCTGTCAAAACGAGACTGATTTGTAGGCAGAGCTGATCCTCGATTCATATCGTTGGGCCCTTTAACTTACCTGCCTGCCCACCAAACATGTGCATTTAGCATTCTGGGGGTAAAACACATTTTTTTGCATTATAAAAACGTTTTAAGCCTAAACCTTATCACAAAACTGTTGTATGACAGTGTCTCAAGCATCATGCAAATCATTCATAACTTTTCATGTAATAACCTTCTGTGAGGGAGCGTTCAGCTTCAAACTCTTCCCGACGTCTGGTTCCCATCACCAGCACTGAGAATATTTCCGACCTGGTAAGATTCTCTTACTTGGAAAATAAACTTGACTAATAACAGAAACTTCATTAAGACACACGCTATTATAACAGAAGTCAATGACCTGTCCACACCGGCAAACGTATCCAGCACCCACTGATCTGTGAACAGTTTGCACAACTATATTAATCACGGTTTCATTCCTCCTTCCAGAGGAGACGTGTTCATGGACCATGTAGCAAAGATCCACACCTCAAATGTGTCCTTGTCAAGTAATATTTCTCCTGCTGAGATTGTTGTAAGCGTATTATAAGATTATTTAACTTCTATCTGAAACTTTTTACTTGTTTTGAAGCAGTTTTATTAATTAATTATCTCACTACACTGGCAGATATTTGTTCTCTTTGTAAGAACGGTGCTTGAAATAAGCGAAATTATCTGCCAATATAGTGAAATAATTTCACGTAATAAAATGAAAACAGGTAAAAGTGTCTAGAAATAAGATAAATAATCTCATAATAAGTGCACAACCATCTCAAAATAAGAAATATCATATATTTTGACGAGAATTAAGGTCATTTTACTTGATAAGACACTTTATTTGCAGTGCAATGTTGAAAAAATGTGTTAATAATATTCAAAAATAGCACTTAGATTAAATTAAAGAATTAATATGTACTGAGATGCCAGCATCCGCTCTGCCTTCCGCCCGATGACCGCTGGGATAGGCTCCAGCAACCCCCACCCCCGGCGACCCTGAGGGAGAAGCGGATGAATGTGTGTGTGTGTGTGTGTGTGTGTGTGTGTGTGAGATGCCTGCATCTTTACAGCAACTGTACATTGCATGTTGTATGTGTACAACATCTTAACACAATACAGAAGTTCTTGCTGTAATAACCCAGGTTTTTGGTGAATGAGGCACACAGATCCCTGATTAAACCCCCAAACTATCACCTTTCAGTGGCAGAAGGATTAGATTCTCTGTGTCTACTGCTCCCTCTAGTGGACAAGAAGCTACTCCACATAGCTTTAAAGGAGAAATTCCACAGATTTTGTACAAAAATAAAGATGTAAACAAAGTCATTCAGAGTGGTTTGATGTGAAATGCTCCATCCTTGAGAATCTTACCACGTCAGACCTGTTCACAGTGGTGGTGATGGGAACCAGACGTCTGAGTTTGATGACTCTCAAAGCTACATCATAAATTATTACCCTAAATGGTTATTGATACACCGCCTGATGCCTGAGACATTGTTTTTATGATGGTTTGAATGATGGCGATCGCGTTTTGGCCCAATGTTTTTCCATTCCTAGCAGAGTTAATACATGCAGGGTGTTGTAAAGGCAAACCACAGAAAACCTGATTTTTTTTTTTCCACACTATTTTGCCACCATAAACATTACGTATAAAGACTCGGAACACGCGTGTGTGCGGTTTTGGATAGTGAGGAAAATGCCTATATTTGTGTTATAGACATGGAGGCCCCTGGTTCCCATCACCACCACTGTAAAGACATCCGAGTCAGCAACCGTTTCTCATCAGACCACTGTGAGCGACTTAGTTTACATTTTATTGATTGAACTATGTGGAAAATTGTAAAATTCCACTTTAAGCCTGGAGACCCCAACACTGCTCCTGAGTCTGGAAGTCTGGAGTCTGGACTTCATAAAACGATGAACTTGACAAAAATCAAACTTCTTACTTAATGACTGTACATGGTGATATAGGTGATTCCATGTTGCTAAAATATATATTTTTAAAATGCAGATCATGTGACTCTGTCTGTCTGTCTGTCTGTCTGTCTGCTCTGTGATGGACTGGTGGCTGGTCCAGGGTGTGTCCTGCCTTCCACCCAATGACGGCTCCGGTTCCCCCTGAGACCCAGAAGGAGAAGCGGCTTAGAAGGTGTGTGTGTGTGTGTGTGTGTGTGTGTGTGTGTGTGTGTGTGTGTGTGTGTGTGTGTGTGTGTGTGTGCATGTGTGTGTGTCTGTCTGCCCTGTGATGGACTGGTGACCTGTCTAGGGTGTGTCCTGCATTCCATCCAATGATTCCGGTTCCCCCGTGACCCAGAAGGAGAAGCGGCTTAGAAGGGTGTGTGTGTGTGTGTGTGTGTGTGTGTGTGTGTGTGTGTGTGTGTGAAGATCATGTGCATCTTCCCACACGACTTATTTACAATAAAACAAGTCAAGACATCTTGGTTGATGCCATTTCAGTAAAGAGAGAATGTGAATGTGATTTTCGGTCCATCCGTAGCTTCAGCGTCATACAGCACAACCACTCTAAATCATTTGTTGTAGCACCATCTAGTGGCCAATAAGCAGTACATACAGGAGAGGTGAAGAACAGTTTGTCTGGATGTTCTATGTCTCCCTCTAGAGGACAAACAGATGTGAGCTACTCTACAGATTTGATTACAAAATTGATTATTTGCAAGTTTGGGCACCCCAAAATAAATAAGTGAATTACTGTTTATGAATGAACAATTACTGTTTATAATGTGTGGCCTGTCCAAAGGTTTTGACACATTTCATGTTTTATGCTTCCTTTTTTTTTTGCACTAAAATCTGCAGTAAATTGGCCATTTTAAGCGTGTTCCCTGTAAAGGGTGTGATGACGTCTTTCCACTTAGGAAATCGTCAAAACTCCAAACTTTTGCATACGGCTCTACATCAGTCGTGAAGGTTAAAGAAGTGTTTGCTCGTAAGGAGGAATAATACAATGAGATTTTGTCACATTTACTTTTATTGTAAAGGTGATTTATTCCAAAATAGTAATATATTGCAGTGGAGAGGGTGAGAGAGAGACCTACACATGACTTTGGCAAGAGTTCTGGGTGTTGAGTATATCAAAATTCCACAGAAAAAAGTTAGAAAGTGTCTAAAATTAGAGCTGCACTCCCTCCCTCCCTACTGACCGAGTCACATTAGCCTCCAGACATTATTACAGTGGGATAAAAAGTCACAATGTACTTTGAACCTAAAAAACCAACATATGATAGTTTTACAAAAGACTTGGAACGGCTATTCTCACATGTGCTTTCTGCCGAGCGATATAATTCGAAACCATCCAGGGGCTATTATTTCACCTTTTATCGTTTCTTCGAAAAGCATAAAAAAGAAAATCTTTCATTTTTTTAATTTTTTTATCAGCTGGGAGTCTTCTAGACGGTACGACAAAACTACTTTGTACAGACAATGGAAAATCAATCCATCCTCAGCAGATGGTTGCTGTCCAAATCGACTGGGCATTGATTGTGGGTGACCCACCTTGATAGCGCTCAATAGCGCTGGGCTGATGTGGCGGCGCTCGCCCCGGATTAAAGGCAGGGATGGGAGAGAACGGCTGGAGGTAAACTCGATTGAATTGCAAATCCTGGGTGATGCCCTTGACAAAGAACAGCCGACGCAGACCCGCTCTGCCAATACCAAAAATCAGACAGCGATGACGCTCAGGCCGCTTTTCCAGCCTCAGGTTAAGCCCAGCCGCAGACTAAGTCACGCTGTCAGTGGAGATTCTCCATTGACGGCCCTTTTTTAGTCTTGGACTGGGCTTAAACAGCCCTTTCGCACTGAGAAAGAGTAAGAAACATGGTTCGTGTAGCTGCACTGGGCATATATAGTGCATTGGAGAAAAAGAAAGAAAAAAAAACTTCACATTTCCAGACTGTACAGTGCATGCTAATGGAGTGGTGCAGACAGAATTAGTGCGAGTGAGAAAAAAAAAAAAATCAAAACAAAATAAAGGCTATTATTCATGTTTTAGTATGTTTTAGTGTGAGACGGTGAAGTTGAGTACTGTTGGTTATAGAGTAATACATATGCCTGCTGAGAAGGCAACTAAGACTAATCACGGGACGTCTGCCTAGTCCTCACTCGTCGTGAGGAAGACTCTAAAAGCCTACGAGCTCTAGCTTGCAGAACACTTCGCCTCACCAGTCCAGAAAGGCCTCACACCTCACACTCGGCTAGTACTGAGCGTTTGAGTTTGTGTCTGTGTGTGTACTCGCGTCTGTGTGTGTCTGCAGGGCGGTGTTAGCAGGGATGCTCGTTGCAGACGCGGCTTTCTCTCCTGCGCTTGCAGCTCTTGGACTTTGAGCCTTTGCCTTTCTTCTTTACAGCCATCACTCGATCCTGGACACCCCCGCCGCAGTGCTCGGTGCAGTCCGTCCAGCTGGACCATGGGGTCATCTTGCAGGCTGCTCGAGAGAAGGCAGAGCTGATCAGAAGGGGTCATTAAATGAAGGTGGATTGTGTGAGGTTCTCATATTTCTTCCCCACAGTGATGCAGTCGATTACAGTAGAAGGTACTGATAGCAAAGGGTGTCGACTTCACCGCCTAAACACCCCCGGGCAGTTATTTCCAATAGGAACGTTTAGTCTCTAACCACCTCCGACGAGCTTACAACTGTTTTATTTGATTTTAGTTGCTTTTTAATATGATTCTTGGTGTGTTTTAGTTATTGATTAATTTATATTATTCCATTTTTGATGTATTTTAGCATAGGTTATTGTTTTACATGTTTTATTTCATTATGTTTTTATTTCTCCTTATTTTAGCTCATTTATTACAGGTACTGTAAGATATTGATGCAATTTTCAATTAAATTTTTTATTAACTACTTTAATTATTACAAATTTTTTAGCATTCGATTCGTCTTTATAATTAAAAATTTCAATCCCTGTTTTCTGTATTGGCTCAGGGGTTTCCCTCTATGCACTCCAGGTTTAAATTAAGGTTGATTGGTTGGTGGGTTGGTTGATTGATTGATTGATTGATTGATTGATTGACTGATTGCTAAAGACCAGAAGCCAAATTTTCAAAGCTTCAATGACACTAAACTAGACTTTAGATGGCTTTTCAGTTGAAGTCAGTGCGGTTTACAGTAGGTAGAGGTGATCTCTTTACAGTGTCGTTGACAGGTCATGACTCTTCTGAGGTCTTCTCCTGCTGGATTGACCTCACATGGTCCTCAGATTTGACCACAGTCACTCCCACAGCTAAGATTGGTGATTAAATGTTGCAGCAGGCAGGTACGACCAAGGCTCTGAAGATACGATATTAACGGTAACTGTCCTGAGTGCTTTGAGAATCTTTTCTCTTTCACAACAAAAATGGTATCTTGTCAAGCAAAATGACCTTGAATCAAGTCCATATGTGTAATATTTCCCATTTTGAGATGGTAGTGCACCTATTATCAGACTCTTTACCTTATTTCAAGAAAATATTTACTTATTTTAGGTCATTTCTTCAAGTAAAAGTATCTCACTATTGTGGCACTTTTCTCAAAACAAGCTAAATTATCTGCCAGTATAGTGAGATACTTTTACTTGATGAATTGACCTAAAAACAAACAAGGGAAAAAACAATTTGAAAAAGTCTGTAAATAAGGAAAATAATCTTAAATGAAGCTTACAATAATCTCAACAGCAGAAATATGAGATTTATTGAAAAAAGATAAGATAATTTAACTTGACAACATACAATTTTTTGCAGTGTTGAATTGAGAGACATAAAAAATTCAAACCTAAAGCTACATTTACATTTCAAAGACATTTAAACTCACTGAAGAAATGAGATAATTGATAGTTTGTGAATCAATCAATCAATCAAATAAAGCTTTTCCCATAAACGTGCTGCCTTAAGCATTATGAGCTTTACCATTCATTTTTCAACCAGTGAACTGTCTCCTCCTCCTTTATAATATAATATAATATCTGTTATACAGTCCCTCTTACTGTCCTTAAAGTAATAGTTTGATTAAAACTATTTAAATTTAAATTACATATTTTCTCCTTGAATATAATCGATCAGACAAGACATGCTTGGTGTTTGAACTTTGCTTCTTTTGCTTTGGACCTACAAACCTATTGTTATAACAATAACAAGTTATGAAAGCTTATGGCCACCAGTTAGCATTGTGCAAACTGCATGCCTAAATCGTCACACTTGCCTCAAAACACAAAGAAGCGTTGGAGGGAAATTTTCAAATTTTCCGTTTTTCAATAATTCCATTGAACTTCAATTTCAATAATTCCATTCAGAATGGTTTGGTGTGAAATGGTTTAATGTAGACACTTTAAAGTGGTGGTGATGGAAACCAGGGGTCACAATTTCTATAACGCAATTAAAGACATTTTATTTACTACTTATTTATTTATTTATGTATTTATTTTTTTTTTTTTTTCTATAGTATATCTTATATTTTGTATTTTGTGTGATGCACATCTTTGTCTACTTACTGCTCTTTATCTGCAATGCAAATTCCCCCCAGTGGGATAATAAAAGTCTGTCTTATCTTATCTTATCTTATCTTATCTTATCTTATCTTATCTTATCTTATCTTATCCAAAACCACCAGTGAACCTACATCTTCTGAGTTATATTTAGTGCTGATGATAGTAAAATAGCGGTGAATTGCGTATGATTTTGCCTTATAACGTCTTGCCTGTAACATTTTGAGCCAAAATCTTATTTCAAAATTATTGTAAAATAAGGTCTCAGACATCTGGCAACATATTGATAAAAATAAATAAATAAATAAATAAATAAAAATAAAAAGATGTCTGGTTCCTATCACCACCACTGTGAGCAATTCTCACTCTGAAGAACACAGCATTTCGCATCCCACCCCTCAGAATGAGCTGCTAACATCCTAATGATTAAATTATGAAGACGTCTTGAAAAATCTGAAAACTCTCCTTTGAATGATGTCATATAGACTTAGGTATGTAGGTTCTGGACACTGTGTAACATAGTTATCTAAAAAATGGACAGCTGTTTTTAGGTGTAGGTGCTTTTGCATTATTCTTCAGTGACCAGCTCCTCGCTATTGTTGGAACAAAACCTCGTATCTCCATTTTTGTCTTTTTTCAGTTTTTGACAAAATTTAAAAATGCTTGTTGATCTTTACATTGTACGTAAAGTTCATGATGAGTGGACCAATAGAAACGGCCCAAAATGACATGGAAAAAATTCTGGTTCCATTGACTTCCATTAAAAATAAAGTAGGTTTTCTCCTTCTCCCGTAAAGTTACTATTCTGGAGAAACGAGGTTTTCTTCCGACAGCAGCGTCCTTTAGGATGAGGTCAAAGTTTCTTGAACTTGTTCTTTGACTGAGCCACCCCTGCAAATGCTGCTTCTGTGCGCTGGTTTAAAGAAAGTGACAGATATACTCAGAGATATTTATGGCCGGACCTGAACTCCCCTCGTCTGCAGAGGGGATGTCTTTGCTCGGTTTTCTGCACTTCCGGATTTTACACTTCTTCCTCTGCACGGTCTTTGGACACGGGGCGCCACCAAACTGAGGCTCTAACTTGACCATGCGCGAGCGGATCATGTGACCCTTCCCACATGACTTATTACACTCTGACCACTCCGACCACTCAGACAGCATACACTCCACAGCTGGGGGGAGGGGATGGGGGGGGGGGGGGGGGGGGGGGGGGGTCAGGGTAGGAGAAAAAGAGACAGAGAGAGAAAAACGTATATGAATTCAATGTAAATGAAATCAAAACTGGCTCTTTTTGCAGCTTAGTTTCCATAAATGATCTGTGTGAATTGAGAATTCTGTTGAAAGGAACCTTCTGAAAACATATTTACACTGAAAACACTGTTTACAAAACTCATCAAGGTTTTCAAAAAAGCGAGAAATAAAACTAGTTTTCTGTAAAATAGGCGCTTAAATGAATAAATGAGTGATCTGAAAAATATAAAATAACAGTCTAGTTCTGTAGCTGCTATTTACCAACATGCCATTTTGCTTGCTGAACTGGAACGTAATCACATTTATTTGCATAATCATGTTTTTTTTTTTCTAAACACTGTACGATGTTGGTGCAGCAATAAAAATGAATTCATCCTGGAAAAGGTTCAGCATGGGGACTACACAGCCTGCACTAGAGACAGCGCCGTACCACCTGTGACATGTTTACAGGCCTGTAAATCACATATAAATCAATATTACCATCCGATGGGTTCATATTATTACAGACACTGTGGCTGATTACCCAACTAACTACAGTTAATCAGTTCAGGCTGATGTTTACAACATTAAAAGCTTCAATCAAACAAAAACCTGGCACAGCAGGAACACCTTACACTCAGCACACGTGACCGTAAATTAGCTGTAACTCACTTTTCCTACGATTCTAATAATAGTGAAGAGCAATAGTGAAGTCTGCCCTTGTGGATTCATTCATTACACAGCAGTACAGACGGTGTTACAGGATTTAAAAAATATTTCTAATTATTATGTACAGTATTTGATAAGCATTAATTACATGTACAAGTATAATGATTATAATTATAGTTTCCAATTAAATCCACCTTACAAGTCCTTACACTTACAAATCCAGCAAGAATGCAAGTGTAACTGCTATTGTAACATCATTCATGTTCAGCGCAACTCCAACGCCATCACAATACAAGCCTCATATCCCTTTTATTAATGAAAGTTTTATTTAATGTGTAAAATATTTAATAAATACTTGATATACTACTATTATGCCTACTACACTACTACTACTACACTTTTTCTACTACACTACTACTAATACTAGTAGTCGTAGTAGTAGTTGTTGTTGTTGTTGTTGTTGTTGTATTAATAGGAGTTTTAATAGTAGTAATAGTAATGTTAGTTGTAGTAGTAGTAGTTGTATTAATAGTAATGTTAGTTGTTTTAATGGTAGCCATAGTAGTAATATTAGTAGCAGTATTATTATTATTATTATTATTATTATTATTATTATTATTATTATTAGTAGTAGTAGTAGTAGTAGTAGTAGTAGTAGTATGTTTGTTGTATTAATTGTAGTCATCATAGTAATGAATAGCATTATTATTATTATTAGTAGTAGTAGTAGTAGTAGTAGTAGCAGTAGTAGTAGTAGTAGTAATATTAGCAATATGAGTTGTATTAATAGTAGTAATAGTAATATTAGTAGCGTAAAAGTATTATTATTTGCAGTAATGGTGGTGGTGGTAGTAGATGTGGTTTGTGATGACAAGAATTGCTATTACTACTATTACTACTGTACTTATTAGTAGTAGGAGTAGTAGTATTTATTATTATATTAATAGTAGTAATTTTAATAACAATGATTTATTAGTATTACTTATTATATTAATAGTAGCAGTAGTAGTAGTTTGTGGTGACAGAAGAATTGCTAATAAACATTGATGAAGATCCGCTTACATGCCCTGCATTCTTCCAGTTGGCCCCCACTGGTGAAGACCACCTGGCTATTAACCCCCAGGACATGTGTTTGAGACCCCTCATATACAGTATGTGCGTAAATGTGTTTTTGGGGTCAGGTGTGTGTGTGTGTGTGAGCACACATGTTTGTGTGTGTTCTTGTGTCTGTGTGTGTTACTCACGGCAGTCTGGCAACATGCACTTCTCCACCTCCTCCAGAGGTTCTCCACACTGGCCGGACAGGGCAGGGGTCTTCAGCATGCGTCGCCGAATCCGCATGCCCACCCCACAGGATACACTGCAATGACCCCACTCTGACCACTCGGACACCATGCAGGAAAACACATCTACACACACAAGCACACATATATCACCACCCTGAACTCACTGCTCTTCTCTTAGCCTGGCAGAGGAGCTGCTCTTGGAAGTGCTCTTGGCTCCAAAAGTGTGCATAAACACACTGCATGATGATGCAATAGCATCAGACTCTGAAGCTAATAAAAACACCAGGAACATTAAAAAAACAACATGAATAACAAGTCAATTAAACATTACACACCTGATGCAACATATTCACTCAATATCAGGAGAGTGAAATTAGAGCCCGTCGTCCTGTTGCAGCTCACAGTAAAATCCTAATGATTTCCTCCGCGGCACTAAGTAGGTTTTCTGAGGTAAATAAGTTTGCTCCTTTTAGTGCTTAACGAGAAAACACACTATTTTCCTTTTGATTCGTAAGTTCTAGAGAAACTGACTCTGTTCACAGTGGTGGTGATAGGAACCAGACGAACGGAGCCTCTAAAAGCTACGTCACAGAACGTTATTACACAGGATAGTTGTGAATCTGTTACCTGATGCCTGAGGCGATTATTTTGGAATAAAGATGTTTATATTTTTTAAAAAGACATTTTGGGTGGTGTACATGCTAAGAGTTCTGAGGCAAAATAGCAACCAATTCAGCACTATTTCATCATGGTAACACTTTCTATGAATCTCACGTTTGTAAGCATCTATAATCACATTCATAACATATTAGACATTTGGGGGGGGGTGAGGGGATAAACTTTGTATATTTGTCCTTACTTTATGCTTTCCAAGCTGGGACTGACTTTGCCTGACAGTGTAACATGTTATTAACACTACTTACAATGCATTATATTAACAATTCATAATGTATAATAAACGTGGCTATGAAGTGTAATTCATTTTTTATAAATATTTATAACATGTTTATAATGCCAAATGAATGCATTATAACATGTTATAAATACGTTCATAGATGCTTCCAAACGTGACATTCATAGGAAGTGTCATCCATCATAATAATCAACGTTAGACGTGTGAACATAAGGTTCACTGGTGGTAAATGAAATGGCTGCATGTGTGCTGTCGACATCAAGACTCCTGGTTCCTATCACCACCACTGTAAAGAAATCAGAGTCTGTTTGTATAAGTTTCTATAACATGAACTATTTCACACAACTTTGTTTACATCTCAACCTCTGAATTATGCAGTAATTTTGAAAACTGAGCGGAATTCTCCTTCAGCATGAGGGCTACTTCTTTAATTGGACTTATTATAACCATAATATAAAGCACCAGATCAACCCACACAACAAGCAGTATCTCAGTGTAAGATGGCTAATCTAGCTTTTACCCATTAGAGGAACAGCCTTACCGGACATGCTAATGTGGCTAACAGTGAACTGAAGCTAACACAGGGCATTTAGCATGACGTCATTAGCACGGCGCTAACTCATTTTCCATTTCCTGTTGGCAGTTTCAGCTTTTTTGGCAGAGGTATTTGTTAAACTGCACTCGTGAGGACCTAGAGGGTAGAAACGTGACTGAGGATCGCACTCACTGCACTCTGGCATCATGCACTTCTCAACTTCTTCCATCTCCGCTCTGCATGGAGAGCCGTCTGATGCGGACATCTTCATCATCCTCACCCTCTGCCTCATCCCCATGCCACAGCTCACACTGCACGGCTTCCAGTCACTCCACTCCGTCACGATGCAGCTGCTGGGTGCTACGGTACACGTACCAGGGTCACATACTTGTAGTATATCGGTGCTCCCGGGATAAAACCTCATATCTCTATTTTCATTGTTTTTCAGTTTTTCACATAATTTGAAAACGCCTGTTGCCTGTTACATCGTGTGTAAATATCATGAAGAATGGACGAAGAGAAATGGCCCAAAATGACTTGGAAAAAAACTCTGGTTCCATTGACTTACATTAAAAGTAAAGTAGGCTTTTTCCTTCTCCTGTAATGTCACCGTTTTGGAGATACGATGTTTTGTTCCGACAGCAGCGATATGCTGATAAGCTCATATCAGGCAACCAAGTGAAGCTAGGCCTAGACTAGGTCTCCTATATGCAAAAGACATTGTGATATGAGTACATGCTCCTAATGATTGACATGTACACCAACTGTTAGTTCAGTAATGCTGCTCACTGGCTAACAAGCCATAGGCTTAATACTGGAACTTTAGCTTGACTTGACTTTTTTGATAAAAATCAAATTTACACAATTTTCCTTTCACAGATGTAGCTGATCAGCCAAGGAGTCCAATTTTTGATACTCTACACTTCGAAAAAAGACGGTTCTTTAGTAAGGAAAAGGGTTCTCTATATAACCATGAACACTCAACGTACCCTTTGCATGAATTAATGGTTCTTTGCATCCTGAAAGGGTTCTTCAGATTGATGAAGAGTGTGCTATATGTCCTATATTGCACATATAGCACCAAAAAAGGTTCTTCTCTTGTTACGATGTCAAGCTTGACACAATAGGAAAACCCTTTTTGATGCTATATAGAACAGAAAGGTTCCATATAGAATCATGTACAGCACATTCTCCCTCAAACTGAAGAACCCTTTCACAACGCAAAGAACCGCAAAGGGTTCTCTAAGGGTTCATGGTTATATATAGAACCCTTTCCCTTACTAAGTTACAGTACATTATATAATAGATAATTCCGGCCACGTGAGCAGATTGGTCGAGATGCGTTCTAACGGTGCTGTTATTTCACCATCACTCCGCTGAGACGCTGTTGCTAAGCAACCACTCTGACAGCTGTAGGAGACGCTCAGCCATTTGAACGTTTTTACTTCTTTCTTTGCCACAAGCAGAAAACAGACACTGTTAATGTCACATCTGACCGACAGCCGATTTGGTCCGACTCTGAAGACGAGACGACACTAAATTCCCAAACTGTCATCTCCACTGAGCAGCTTTTCAGTCGGCAGCTGTGACAGAAGAACAGCTGAACAACCTGGAATCAGCCAGAAATGAACCCAACACCATTCGCCAAACTAAACGGGCTGTAAGAAGCTTTACAGACCAGCTGGAACAAAACAACATTAATACTGATCTGGACAAACTGACCAAACTGAGCTGAACCTGATATTGGGTCAGTTTTATGGCTCGGTCTGATTTGGTCCGACTCTGAAGATCAGACACGTCTGGCGAATGGTGTTGGGTTCATTTCTGGCTGATTCCAGGTTGTTCAGCTGTTCTTCTGTCACAGCTGCCGACTGAAAAGCTGCTCAGTGGAGACGACGGTTTGGGAATTTAGCGTCAGGAGCTGGAGAACGAACTGCCGGCTGAGCAGCGAGTGGGCAGAGCTCGTTACTCTGACGTACCACCAAGCTGCTCGTTAAAGAGCTATTTATATAATTGCTATTTATATAATTTGGCATTGATAACATTAAAAACTATTAAATGACACATTCAGCCCAATTTATTCAGCATTTTATTCACTCCCTCGCGCGTTCTATTGCTTAAGTACAAAGTATACCGTTAAAATAAAAGTCAGCTCAATTAAAAGTGATAAAATATCAAAGAGTTCACCTAATTCAAACTCCTTACACAGTTAAAATAGATGGTTCCTCAAGGGTTCTTTTGTAAAGAAAATGGTTCTAAACAGAACCATGAACACTCACAGAACCATTTTCATGCATAAATTATTCTGAAAGCATCCTTCAGACTGACGGAGAATGACATCATAACAATAGAAGAACCCTTTTTTCTATTTTATTCTTTTTTTTAATAAGCTCATTACATTTTGTTGGTGACAGCATCTCATCTGCTTTGGCATCTGGTCAGAGCTCTGACTCTGGAGCATTAGCTTTTTCCCAAAAAGAGAAGAACAGAGTCGTATAGACTTCATTACCCCTGGTGACCGATACTGGATATACTAAGACCTTCCACTGCAATTCCTTTAGATACTCACTTCTTAGTTTTTAGGTACTTGTGTGTGTTCATTCAGCTACACAGCAGGTTTGTTCACTATTGTAGTTCATGGTAAGTCATACTCTGCTCTAACCCACATCAGTAAACCAACCTTAACGAAGACCAGGATATAGTTTGAGTGGGTTGAAAGAAGTTTTGGGGACGTATTTACAGAAAAGATCTGGGTGACTATTGACCTGCAGTGTTTGTTAGCAATGTTAGATTCGTAGTTTAAAACTGAAGCGGCAACATTTTTACTCCAAACATGTCTTGGCTGATCAATTACATCTGGAGTAAGTGGATAAAATTGTGCAAATTAGATTTTTCACCGAACCATTTCTATTATGGAGATAATAATACATGTTTCTTGTGGCAGTGCTGTCATCGCATCCTCCTCATAATCTAAACCCCTTGGGGCAAAACAGCATAGAACAAAAACGGAGAAATTAGACTGCAGTGTTATGAGATCCACAGATATTACACCACTCACTCAATAAGTCACTGAATTACGACACTATCATTTGACTACTGGCAGCAATGAAATACCTTCTATTACTGTTCAAGGACCACGGCATCAAAACATGGGGAAATATGATATTTTAGAGAATTCCTCCACCATTTCTGGGACTCGTATTAAGTGTGGTGTGGCCTTAGTTATACTGTCAGTGGGGAAGCTCCATAGAAAATCCCTTTGAGTGCTAGACTTAATCCTCTTTTACGCCTTCTGACTGACTTGTGCTGAGTTAAATGAGTTCGCAAATGACTCATCAAGACTCTGCTCCCACTCTCTCTTACACACACTAGGGCTGCACAATATAGATGCTAATGCTGTATTGCTGTTGCATTGCTGCATATTGCGACAGTCTGCATACATTCTGACCGAAACGACTTGGATCAGGTGAATGTCAACGCATTCAAGCGTCCTGGATCATTCCGGGTCACTGCACCATTTTAGAAGTCGCCTAAATTCAATTAACACTCAAATACAGCGTGAATGAATGTCTATTATGTTCAAAATCAAATATAGATATACACCTTGAGATTTAGGCGTGACGTATATTCCCTGTCCAGCTCTACTCACTGCTGTCTCTTTGCCTTGTCTTTCCTGTGTGTCTGACTCCAGCCCTTCATCATAGCTATTCACCCTTAGTCAGCTTGTGACCACAGGACCACTGTCTGCTGGATGGTATTGGTTGGGGCACTATTCTGATTTAGGTATCTTCTTAGAATTTAGAGTCTAGAATCAGTTTTTGCTGCTGATTCTGATTTCTTTCCAGCCAGTTTGGTGGATGGGGATATTTTGGCTGATGTTTAATAACTTTTTATTATTTTTAAACACAAAATTTGCAAAAAACACCATTTGCTCTCTAGTGAGATTTTAGCATTTCAGATTTGCAAATTAGACATCAGTTGTCTAGTTTAACCACATAAATAAAATAAAGTGCGATGCAGGATAACTTTGTATTATGACGCCGTGAGTCGTGCAAAATCATGCTGTGACAATTTTGTACAGGAGCAACAGCGGCATTCAAATACAGCATGAGCGCTCTTTCATAAAACGCCCATCAACATAAATAAAGAAAATAAATTAGTTTCCATCTACTTTGTGAATTTCATTTTTTTAAACATCAATTGTGCAACTTCTTAAATAAAAACACAACTTTTTTTCTTTCTTATAATAATAAACGACACCAGTCTTGTTCAAATTTGAACATTTCTTTTCAAACTGAGATGAGAGTTACTAAGGTCTGTTCAGCCTCTGCAGCGCCCCCTCCGGTTCAACTCCAGTGCAGACGTAGGTGATCAGTGCTACAGTAGAATATGCAGATCATTCAACCAACGTCACCGCCCTCTGACGACGACGCCCACCTCGATCTGCACTGAACAAATGAGTTTTAAAGGCGAGTTTAAAGGCCATTTAAAGTAGCGTGAGGAACTGATGCTTCACATGAACAATCATGTTTTCATCTGTTGATAACAATGCTAACTTCAGCCTGCCTATGGGTTTTCTGTGTTATATTAGCACCAAGCTAACAATGCTTTGTGTTCACCTTCCTACACTGGGTTTACCTATGAGTACAAGATGAGTTCAGATCTGTATTTTTTCACACTCCTCTGTTCTCATTCTGGTAAGTTTTTTCTCTCTTATTCTTTCCTTTTTTCCCAGCCACAACTATTGCTAACTACAGAAAATCAAGCACACAGCCAGGCACTCTACATAGACAAACAATGGCAGTAGAACAAACTGTACCAGTTTGTGAAATCTCTGCCCTGCTAGATCTGCCCTGGTCAACTGTAAGTGTGTTTGCTGTAAAATTGAAGCATCTAGGAGCAACTTTGCCACGAAGCAGGAGACCATGCAAACTCACAGAGTGGGGCTACCAAGTGCTGAAGCACGTAGAAACTGTCTGTCCTCTTTTGCACCACTCAATACACAGTTCCAAGCTGTCCCTGGAAGTAACATCAGCCCAAGATCCGTG
The DNA here is from genome assembly GCF_015220715.1 of Pygocentrus nattereri. NCBI lineage: Eukaryota > Metazoa > Chordata > Actinopteri > Characiformes > Serrasalmidae > Pygocentrus > Pygocentrus nattereri. Next base: position 1,594,791 of record NC_051218.1, read on the forward strand.
CATTTGGAGCTTCGTGAAAGAGGTTTGCATGACTGAGCGCCTGCACAGAAGCCTAAGATCACTATGCACAGTTCAAATTGTCAGCTGGAGTGGTGTAAAGCATGCCTACACTGGACTCTGGAGCAGTGGACACCTGTTGGAGTGATCAATTATGCTTCACTATCCAGCAGTCTGAGGGATGAATATGGGTTAGGCTGGTGCCATTAGAACACTACCTGCTGGAACTCATAGGGCTAACAGAAAAGTTTGGAGGAGGAGGGATAATGGGCTGGGTCTGTTTTTCAGGGATTCAGTGAAGTGTAATGTTAATGCTACAGCATACAAAGACATCTTAGACAATTGTATGCTTCCAACTTCCAGGTGACTGTTATGGGGAAGGCGCTTTACTGTTCCAGCATGACTGTGTGCTTCTAAACCCCAAGTGAGCCCAAAGACATGGTTTGACGAGGTTTGATGTGGAGGAGCCCCAGTGGCCTGCACTGGAATGTTCACTGCAAGTCAGGCCCTTTTGTAACTTGGTGCAGTAATGCAGAATCTACTTAGTGTGATGCGATCGTAAGTGTATACACATTGAGTACTTCATAACATGGTCCAGCCAATCAGATTTCAGGATCTGGAACATTAATAAAAAAAAAAAACGCAATAGGCATCTTAAGGCTGTACATTACAGTGATTTTAGCACGAGTAAATGAGATTTAATAACAAGCTCATTAGTGAAAAAAATCACAGTACAGCACAGCCTCTTGTGGCTTATATGTTGTGCAGCCCTACCACACACACACACACACCCACACACACACACACACACACACATAGTGCAGTAGCTCCACTCACAGCAGTCCTCATTGACCACACACTTCTCAGTCTCCTCTGTGGGCTCCCTGCAGCTGGACCCATCCTCAGGAAACTGTTTGATGTAACGCTCTCTGGACCTCATGCCCATTCCGCAGGACACACTGCAGGGTGACCAGCTGATCCACTCAGACAGCATGCATGGAGACGGCTCTATGGAACAACACGCACAAAGGGCATGCTGAGGCCTTCACTTACTGCTCAAAAGGGTCAGAAATCTTCAGTATGGACACACACACATAGGGACGCCTAAGGTAAAAGTGTCTGTCAGAAGATTCAAAGCAATAATGAATTATTCATAACGCAGAAAAACATAAAATGCATAGTGTCTGAATATCTGTGGCCATCGCTGTACCGTAGTGAAGGCTGTGGAAAAGCATATATGTGAATAATAATGGGAAAAGAAGAGGGAAAACACATTGATTTGGACCGTACACACCATCGCTACTGACTGCATACGAAATGTCACATTTTGTGCCACGTTGAACATTTCAGAAGACAAGCTGACACATAATAATAATAATAATAATAATAATAATAATAATACTAATGTGGCCAAATTCTGCACATTCTTCTCTGTAAACTAAAGCAGGGCTGTGCAATATGACAGAATACTTGTACCGAGATTGCACAATACATCATGCAGGGCTGTCCAAAAAGTGAGACCAATAATTTTATAACAAAAATGAATAAATGAATAAATTATTTTAAAAATAATATTTATTCTACCTATTATTTTGTTGTATTACATAAATATGCTGATTTGACAAAACACCTACAGAAACACTCACACAGACAGCGAGACAGACAGACAGTCAGAGAGATGTAGATAATCTTCCAATCATTAAAATATATTCCCAATAATAAACTGCGCTGACCTGTCCAGCCCCATCTTTACTTACAGTCATTTACATAGTTTAAAGGGGAACTGATTATGATTTTTCATAATTTTCAATAATTAATTCTGCGTAATTAAGTGATTAAGATGTAAACAAAGTCGTTCAGAGTAGTTTGGAAAAACGAGCAAAATGCTTCATTCTAGAGAATTTAGTACGTCAGAATTGCTCACAGTGGTGGTGATAGGAACCAGACGTCTGAAGAGTTTAAAGCCTCAAAAGCTACATCACAAAGTTATTACATTAAATGGTTATAAATACTCAGCCGGTTATAAATACTCAGCCTGATGTCCGAGACACTGTTTTACAGACGTTCTGAGATACGTTTGGCCCTAAAATGTATTTTAATCTATTTAATCTGGACCTGATGGAGGGATAAATTACGAGCGTTCTAAGGCAAAACTGTTTCTGTTTATTTGATGAGTTTAATTCTTCTTTCGGCTGCTCCCTTTAGGGGTCGCCACAGCGGATCATCTGCCTCCATCTTGCCCTATCCACTGCCTCCTCTACTTTCACACCAACCATCTCCATGTCCACCTTCACTACATCCATAAACCTTCTCTGAGGTCTACCTCTTCTCCTTCTACCCGGCAGCTCCATCTCCAACATTCTTTGCCCAATATATCCACTATTCCTCCTCAACACATGTCCAAACCATCTCAACCTGGCCTCTCTGGCTTTATCTCCAAACTGCTCCACCTTCACTGTCCCTCTGATCTGCTCATTTCTAATCTTGTCCAGCCTGGTCACTCCCAACGGAAATCTCAGCATCTTCATCTCCGCCACCTCCAGCTCAGCCTCCTGTCTTTTAGACAGAGCCACAGTCTCCAAACCGTACATCATAGCAGGACGCACTGCTGTCTTGTAGACCTTCCCTTTCACTCTTGCTGCTATCCTTCTGTCACACATCAGCCCTGACACCCATCTCCACCCACTCCATCCTGCCTGCACCCACTTCCTCA